>NW_028328228.1:0-142060 GCF_054136105.1 Typopeltis vanoorti
TATATATATATATATAAATTCAACATAATTGATCATTATAATTGATCAATACTTGATCTGTAAACCAAAAATATTATTACTAATTCTGAGGATCAAGAAAATACACCTTCATTATAAGCAATAATTTCTTTGTAGATTGATTCAAATAATAAAAAAAAATGTAGCCAGGTTTGTACTAAGATTATATATATTTGTACGTTAGACGATCAATGAAAATTATTATTATTCTGAAAAATATTAATTTACTATAATATATTAAAGCCTTACACTGAAATATTGTTCTGCATTTTATTATCTTTTACTCTCACAAAAAGCAATAAAATATCGAATAAATATAAATAAAGATATTTGTTATTAATTTTTCGCTAACAGTCATCTTACTCTTTTACTAACCCGAGTTTTCCCCGCGGTTTTATACTGCACTTCATGTGTTGTTATTTGTCGTATAGTTTGCGATTCAAAATTTTCACTGGTATGTAACGTTTTTTCGTCACAGCAGCGGCGAATAATTTAATGCAAATTTTAAGAACTTTTATTTGTGTTTAATTTGTCCTTTTAGTGTTATATGAATTGACTGTTCTGTTTATTTTCTACGTCCACGTACTCCTTTCCAATTATATTTTGTTTTGATTTTCCTTTCACCGTCCTTGCTATCTCTTCGCATAGTATGCACTGAAGTACTCTTTAATGCTCTGCATGCAATGGATTTTTTTTTTTAATTTCCTCGAAGTCTAATTCCTTTTATTATAAAATTTCTATTATACTTTATTATAATATGCTATATTTTTATAATACACTATATAATATAATAAACTGTTATTAACAAGATTACTACTGTAATCACATAGTGTGAAAAAGTGGAGCGTTAAACATCCCCTCTTATAATAATTGAAAAGGACAACTGGTCTACTCCAGTCCTAAATATTAAAAACAACGATTTGCAATTCCGAAATTCAAATACATTCTGCAATAAAAATATAAAGTGCAGTCTCAATACTATAGCACCATTCCTTTATTAAACTTTATTCCAAATGAACTCTCACTAAAGGCTGTAAATGCTCCGCCTCATTCAAATATTGTTTTATATATCAAGAAGTAGGTTTAGAAAACCATGATGTTCCATGCAATAAGTCACTAAAACTGTCTAACATTAAGAGTAAAAGCACACTAGAAATATTATTCCTGAATTATATCGCCAGAATAAAATATGATGCAGCCGTGCTGAATTCTTTCCTATTAGTATTAGTAGCAACAGGTCGGCACCCCTAATTAAGGTAATACACAACAATGGCAATGGTGATCGCATTATTATAATTGAAGCAAACAAGAAGAAAATAAATAAATATTATTTGCAGACTTAAACCTGAATGTTAAGAGACGGACTTACCTTCATCAAAAGAATACGTCTTGCAAAAGAACGATGAAGCTCTCTCTCATTCCTAAGGTGAATGCTAGCAAGTTAAAATGCACTGAGCAACCTCCCCATTTTCCTAATTTGGAAAGTGTTCATAAAACTGTGGCCACGAAGTGTACTTCTGGTAGTACGAAATGAAAACAGGTCTAATGCATGTAAGCGGATAATGCTCGTTAAAATTTACGGGTGTTTGTCGATACGAATTATCCCTTTAATAGCACAGGCAGCGAGAGAGTTAAAATTTACTTCTGTCCTATGACCCAACATTCGCTCTCCGACAACTTCCTGGCAGATGTTTCGCCACGCTGTTAACTAAAACAAGGCGTTGCGCCCACCTTCCTTTGACGAATGGGGTGAAAGGGCTTTCCTTTCACACTAAACGAGCAACAACTAATTTTACCAGGAACCTCACCACACACACACACACACACGCACACAGATTTCATTATTTTTTTCCCTCTTGAGAATCGAAAGTCACAGACTGCGCGTGCTTGCGAATGTTGCATTCTCTTCAAAGGCAGATGCATGAAATGAAATCATCGTTTTGAATATAGAATTTCGTATATTCGTATAATGCACAGCATTCACATTCATATCACGGCCACACATTTTACGTATCAGCGAGAGCTTGACATGGACGCTAGAGGGCGCAGAATGAACACCTGTTGCTGCATCTGTTCCTATTCTAAACTTAAATGTAAGTAATTGCATTAATATTCTCACTTTTAAAACGTGGTAAAACGAATCATCTCAGTAATCTGAAAAAGAATATGCATTAATCATCTAAATCAATCGAGCGGTTCCTGTAAAACTATTGTGCTTCAAAAGTGAAGCTACAGCAGAAGAAAACAGACCATAGTCACTGACGCCATATAATCCTTCCAGCCACTTGCTGAGACGACCGCTATCCTAACCTAAACGATACCTTCTAATCCTCCTTAAAGGTCGACAGCCGATCATGTCCGTCGCCAACTGCAAAAGCTACAAAGATAAGATAGACAAAAACGAAGTGCTTCAATGTTCTCGTGAATGTCGCGAATAATATCATCCTGTATGTATAGGTGTAACAGAATCTAACTTTCGTGAAATGTCTGAAGCCAAGAAATTAAAATTAAAGAACACTTGTTTTGCCAATCTTTCCTTCCCCATTTTGTTTAGGCGACCAGCGACCATACCATCCGAGATTATGTCTGCAAACACATTCCTGAATGCTATCAATAGCAAGTTCTTTCCTGATATCCTTATTTTCAATGTGATACCTTCCGTTGATATCATCCGTTCACTCCAAAAAACTTTCTCAGACATCTGGCATATGTTATCTTTAAGATTTGATTGGATGTTTAATTTTTATCCCCACCGCTAGATTTTCCAATAGCCTCCACAATATTTTACCATATTTCCGATATATATTTTCCATGTTATAACGAAAATCTTCCCATGCATTTTGTTTAGCTGTTTTACACAGAGCTTCGCTTGCTTTCATTTCTCTCTGAATTTTCTAACAGGGAAAGCTGACTCACTTACCAGGAACTTTCGATATGCTTTCTTCTTTTCTCGACGGCCTGTTTACCGTTCTGAGTCCACCATGGAGTCCTGATTTTTCTATCCCTACACACAATCTCGCCACATGCCTCTCTGGCTGAATCAATCAACGTTTTCTTCAAGGTTCGCCAATAAATATCAAAGCGTGGTTCTTGTTTTCAAAGGTTCATTTCTCCTTGAATGATGTTTAAAAAACAATCTTACCCATTCTGTTTTTTCAATAGGAAATGCAATATGATCCTGTTTAATCATAAATAGTGATCACTTATAACAAATCCTCAGTACAACATTTTGTCCTAACCAGTGGGAAAACATCGCTACCAACTATAAAATAATCAAAGAGAATTTTCTAATTTCTTTCATCTTTTCTTCGTGGGAATTTGTGCACATTTTTATGTTGGAATTTCCTGTTTTTTCGTGATGTTTTCTCTTTTCTTGAAATTTTCCTAAAACATTTTGATATATCTGGTAATCATTTCTTTCTCTCCAACATGGATTAATGTTATCATTTTCATTGTGTCAGTTGCATTCTCTAATGAATCGAAAAAAAAAAAAGATTCTTATTTTCCAGTTCTCCATTTTGATATTTATACAAATCATTCAACTTGATATTTTCTGTGATTCATGAAGATTTCCCTCGTATTTAGCGTTGAATACTACAGGATGTTCTTCTTTACCCTGATTGTTATTGCCTGAATATAATATTGTGCTTTTTTGCAGAGAAAGATCTCACCTGTTTTTGTCTTATTTATTTCAGCTACACGCACTTTGTTGATCTGGAATTTATCCAGTTCTTCTGCCTGTTTTATTTCATTTGCACTGATGCTTCTTTCGTTGATAATATCAATCTTCAATTCAGCTGTTATTGAGCTGGAAATGTTTTCATAGTAGTTCACTCAACTCCTTTCTCCCAAGTTTTCCTGTGAAAACAGTGGAATCGTTATTTGATCGATTGAGGTTTGGACATGTCAGAAGCCCCCCCCCCCAAACTCGGTTCTCCAGATTCCATAATAGGCTACGAGGAGGTCACTCCCAGTTATAAAGCTTTGAGAATTACGCATCCACACTAATTGTGCTTATATATAAATACAGGATGTCTAAAAAAATGTATACACACTTCAACAGCTGACAACTCGCTTAATTTGTGTTATTTTGCAGGTTTAATGGATTTGTTATAATGGCTGAGACCAGACTAAGCTTTGAGAAAAGGAAATTTATCTCAAAAACTACTGGCAATATGAAAAAGTAGTGGGAGTGAAAAGACTGTTTAGAAGAGATTTTCAACAAGATCCACCTACGAGACTTCCTACCACTAGAATTAGAGAAAATTCTGTAGAAAATAGAATTGTTCAAAATGTACGTAAGCAATTCAGGAAGACCATGAACAGCTACCAGGCCCGCAACAGAAAGGTTGATTGAAACGTATCTTCAAAGTTCAAGAAAATCTGTGCGACAAGCGTCTCGTGAGATAGGAGTATCAAAATCAAGTGTCCATCGCATGTTGAAGCGCAGTCATTGGAAAAGTTACATTCCAAGAAGAGCACACGCTCTCAACGAATATGACCCGGATAGGAGAATGTGGTTCTGTGAGTGGTACTTGGAAAAATGTGAAGAGGAGGCACAATTTCCAAGACAAATTGTGTGGAGTGATGAGGCACATTTAACTTAAATGGGTCAATTAACAGGCATAATTGCACTTACTGGGCACCTGAGAATCCGCATGTTATGGAGGTATATCATGTGAATTTACCAGGAGTGACGATGTGGTGCGGCTTATCAGCACAAGGATTTATTGGACCATTAGGTTTCGACGGTACTGTAACTGGTGCCAATTACTTGAATTTGCTGCATGACGCTGTCATGCCACGTATTCAAGAGGACTTTGAAAATGACTGGCAAAAAATTATGAAGGAATTTAACATCAAAACTTACTTCACCACCGTACAAAAACTTTGTTTCTTCCTGAGTCACCCCAAACACAACCAACTTCAATTTCCTGGAGTGTACAAAATCATCTGCGAGTGCGGTAAACCTTATAATGGACAAACCGATAAGTCTGTCTCGCTACGCCTATAAGAACATAAACGTGATATCTCTTATAAGAGGACCCGTGCAAGCCCTCTAGTCATGTTGTTTTCTCCGCTAATCTAGAAGAACACCAACATCAGATAGACCTGAATCTCACGTTCACCATCCATAAATGCGATAACGAACTTGAGAGACGCATCCTTGATTCAAAAGAGATAGTCCTGAATAATCACATATGAACAATAATTTAAGCTAAAACCTGCCAGACTATCTCAGCTCAGCGATTCAATTCTGGCGCTGTCGAGTCAGTAGTCATTCATTCTTGCATCACGCTAGACCTGCCACGCGGACACCAGTTTCAAATTTGACTGTTGCGAATTCCAAGTGGTTTATGTGAGAAATCCATGTTATTTAGCATGTTATTATTTGTTCTAGTATTTTATAATTATTTACACACCTGAAGAAGTCGGCGTTCCGACGAAACTAGTCGTGCTTATTAAAGTTTTTTCCTTCCTTTCTCAGTTTTGTAGTCAGTATATTATTATTTTTTAAAATGTCTACAAGACGAGTAAATAAAAACTACAATATAGTAACTATAATACAATAATATATATATATATTTTTTTTAACCCTCAATGTATATTATTTTATAACCCTATATATATATATAATATGTATAACCTTATATATATATTATTTTAACCCTCAATATATATATATATATACAAAGTTTTTATGACTGATAGATAAAGAGATGAAATTGTTTATTTGAAAAGATACTACTAGTTTACTAGTTTCGTTGAATAGATCAACATCTTCAGGTATCACAATCAAAGAAATATATCAAAAATTACAGAGAATTAAAATTGCATTAACAGAACAAGTACAAAAGACAGTAGTGCGTTTGAAAACAGAATGTGAGCTTGAGTTCAAAATAAACGTAGACTACGCGCTGTTACGAGTGCGCCAATACTGAAGAGAGGCAACGTATGCGTCAGAGAGATTAAAACTTAGGCTGTTGTTGATATGTGAAGAATCTAAAGAAATTTCTCTAGATTCGACAATCTTACTCTCAAGCTCATCATAGCACACATGGATGTTAAAAGTTTGCGTCCAGTTCACAATGTGTTGGCGGCCTTCGTCTGAGTTAACTGAAAAGAGAAAGTGGCTAGAGTGAGCGCTGGCTCTAGTCCTGTTGTAGGAGATATCGCTACGGTGCACTTCTCAAGGTAGAAGGATGGATTTAATCGTCTGATCATAGTATGGCTTTCCACAATCACACACAATCTTGTACACTCCTGGAAACTGAGTTGGAAAATGTTTCTCTTTAGATTTACTAAGTATTGAACGAAGTTTTGGGAGCGTAGTGAAGCAAGTTCTGAAGTTAAACTTCTTGAGAATCTTTGCCAGTTTTGTTTAAAGAGAGCTGATGTAAGGCAAAGAGATGAAGGCTCTGGGGAAAAAGGGATCTTCAGAAGTGGTTGATTGACTGGGGAAAAGAAATTTGTCAATCTTCTTAGGAGAGAAACCATTGTTAATAAAAGTCTTTTTAAGAAAAATGAGTTCATTTTCAATTTTCTAAAAGGTTTTCTAAACGTTTTCTGAAAAAGGTAAGCTATAGGTCTGGAAAGGGGAGGCAATCATCGGATTCCAGTTCGAAAGTTAAAGAGATTTTTTTCATGACATTTGTTTAGGTGGTCAAGAATAAATTGAGGTTGTTGACACCATCTTCAAAGGATTCCAGTTCGAAAGTTAAAGAGATTTTTTTCATGACATTTGTTTAGGTGGTCAAGAATAAATTGAGGTTGTTGACACCATCTTCAAAGGATTCCAGTTCGAAAGTTAAAGAGATTTTTTTCATGACATTTGTTTAGGTGGTCAAGAATAAATTGAGGTTGTTGACACCATCTTCAAAGGATTCCAGTTCGAAAGTTAAAGAGATTTTTTTCATGACATTTGTTTAGGTGGTCAAGAATAAATTGAGGTTGTTGACACCATCTTCACAGATGAGGAAAATATCATCTATATCACGATACCAAAATTTTGGTGTAAGGGGGAAGGAGTTTATAGCTTTTTCTTCAAACTCGTTGAGAGATATATCTGCGAGAATCGGAGAGAGAGATTGGGTTGCCCATAGCCATACCTAAGTTTTGTATGTAGATCTTATTGACATGTTTGAAGTATCCTGACTTGATGCAATGGGAGAGTAAAGTAAAGAGTTTTTTGGATAATTTGTTCTTGAGAAGATCGGGGACTTCTTGAGCAAGCACATTTGTAAAGATATAGAGAAAGAATATCGAAACTAGCCTTAAATCTGGTTTCTTTTTTAAGAGTGATGTCCTTGATTTTTGAAACAAAATCTGCAGAGCTTTTAATATGAGAAGAGGAATTCCGGAAAGATTTCTTAAAAAATTCACGAGATATTTGAAAAGGTATTAGGCAGAATAGTGTATGCCCTCAGCTATTGGTCTGAGTGGGCAGTTTGTTTTGTGTATCTTGTGGAGACCATACAATCGAGGGATCAATGGATGAAATGACCTAAGAGAAAGACGAATGTTTGTTTGCAACTACAAGGTGGTTGTTAATAAATTATTAGTCGTATTGTGTAATTCAATCTTGAACTGGACGCAAACTTCTGACATCCCTGTGTGCTATGATGAGCTTAAGAGAAAGATTGTCGAATCTAGTGAAATTTCTTTAGATTCTTCATATGTCAACAACAGCCTAAGTTTTAATCTCTCTGACGCACACGTTGCCTCTCTTCAGTATTGGCGCATTCACGACAGCCTACGTTTATTTGGAACTCAAACTCGCATTCTGTTTTCAAATGCACTATTGTTCTGTAAATGCAATTTTAAGTCTCTGTAAGTTTATATATATATATATATATATATATATATATATATATAAACAATAATAAAGAACGAGGTTTAATAGGAACACTATTAGTTTCCTACGGGGAGAGCGGGCTGCCCATAGCTAATCCTGAGTTTTGTTTAAAGATCCTGTCCTCGAATCTAAAGTATCCTGATTTGACACAGTGGGAGAATAAGACGAAGAATTTCTTAGATAATTTGTTCTTGAGGAGATTATGAACTTCCTGGGTTGGAACATTTGTGAAGAGAGACACTATATCTGAACTTGCCATTAAATCTAATTTGTTAAGTTTGAGGTCCTTGATCTTCGAAACGAAGTCAGCTGAATTTTCTATATAAGAAGAAGATTTTCCTGTAAGGTGTCTTAAGGAAGAGGCGAGATATTTAGACACGTCGTAAGTTGGAGAATCGACACATCCATATAAACAATATCCATATAATATATATGCAGTCAAGAATATCGGTGCAAGGTTTAGCTCCAACCCACAATGGAATTCCCAAAGTGTTATCCATGTGGCGTTTGTGTTATGCCACTGTTTCTCAAGCTACTACCCGTGCACCACAGGTAGTCCGCTGGCAGATTTAAATTAATTAAATAAATGTATATATTTAAAATATTCAAACAAAACAAATTAAAATTGAAGAAGTAAGTACAAATTGTTTAAATGAAATGGATGCTTTATAAACTAACAAATAGCAGCAGAATCTTCATTTCACGAACATTCTACCCCTCTTTTATATCAAGGCTCAGTATATCTTCTGAAGTGCTAAGTGTTGGGCAAGAGTGTCGTGAATTAACCTCACTATTTATATATATTTTCGGAAATTTTTTTAATAATGGAACAAGTGGCTTAGAACTAGTACTTTGAAAAGAAAAGCCAATGAAACAGGTGATGCTAACCCTAATTGTGATACACGTGTTGTAACGGCGAGTAAATCTGACACTATTAAACTAGAAGAAACAAACAGTTCAAAGAAAAAATATAGTTGGAAATGTAACAGTACATATTTCAAATTCTGGTTTTCTTGTTGTGGAGATGAAAGTGAACAGAAACCCCAATGTGTTTTGTGTTACGAAGTGTTGTCGAATGAGTGAATTAAATCTGTAAAACACCAACGATATTTGGAAACTAAACATTGTAATGTGAAAATTAGGAAATTGAATGTTTTCAGCGACTCTTCGGGACATTACAACAAGGGAAAGATGGAGTTTCGGGCATGGGTTCAATTATTATCAAGGCACTGGAAGCGTCCTGTTTCTTAAGTTTGCTCATAGCGAAAACACAGAAATCTCATTCCATTGGAAAAAATTTACTACTTCCAGCTATAAAAGATGTGATAAAAACAGACGGTGATCCGAAAAGTTCTCGTTCTCGACCATAGATGGTAATGAAATTCTTTTGAAATGACCCTAAGCATTTCAAAAGAACGTGTAGGATAAATTGCATTCTCCATGCAAAATATTGCTTTTTTGATCTGCTGTGAGCAAGCTTTGTGCAAGATGGGTGTTTCCCTTGCTGAAAGCAGATCAAAAATGCATGTCGGAGGTTTAATGGAATATTATCAGCACTGAGAAAGGATTAAAACTAATTTTAATACTTCTACTATTTCGTATCTTTCACAGAGACATCTTCAGGGATTACAAAAAAAAACTTTTTGTAACAAACAACGTACTCACAAATACAATACAGTAGTAAGTGAAACTAAAGTCCTATCTAGGTGGTGTGCCCTCTATGGGCATTTGCAGGTGACCGAGGATGTAAAGAGGGATCTCTAATAATCAATGTTTCCCAAATTTTGGGAAAGTTTAATGCAAGCGGATTTGTAATGGTTTTGACCTCGTGACTTAGAAGAGTGAACCTGTTTTACTTGGGATTTCCTCAATTAGGAAATTCAAGCTAATATTTTGGTGATTTCGAAGATATATATATATATGCTTACAGCTTCAGACCCACCTGTTCATCTGCTGATGTTGAAAATTTTATTTTCAGTATCGTTCATAACACAATTATTACGAACGTAGTTAGAAAGCACACTCATGCATTTTATTGTACTACAAGTAGATAGCTACTACTTCAAAAATTGCCACCGATCTAAACTAGCGGAAATGTCTTTTTTAAATATGCGGTGATTTCTTGTTGTTACTGGTGTGTCAGATAATGATAATAATAAGAATAATAATAAGAAGAAAAGATGTGGCACTTTCATTGAGTGGAGATTTCAGAATGAAGTAATTTCTAATGTACTTTCTTTGTGTGATTTTAGAAAAGTGGACATCATTGTTTTCTGGCTATTTCTGTCAAATGAACATCGGAAATAATGAAAATGATTAACTATAGCGGATTTGTAATGGTTTTGACCTCCTGACTTTGAAGAGTGAACCTGTGTTAGTTCGGATTTCCTCAATTAGGAAATTCAAGCTAATAATTTGGTGATTTCCAAGATAGATGGTACTTTCATCGTAATCTTCATTTTAATAATACTATTAAAATGAAGATTACTTAATATTTCATTTTAAGTAATTCCCCCCCCTGTCATGACCGAGAGTGCATGCCCTAGCGTATACATATGCTTACAGCTTCAGATATACTGGTGCTGTCTGAGAACAGCTCTTTCTGCTTTTATGAACAAGGGTTCGTCAAATTGCATTACATTCCTAATTCAAGGATAATTTTAAAATATCCTAAATTATGTTCATTGCTATTTCAATGAAATCGCAGTTGAAGAACAAAACAAACTGTTATTTATTGCAGAGTGTTTATTTCCATAATAATAATAAGAAGAAGAATAACGCCAGTTCTTTGTAAAGTAACCTTTCGTGAGTGGAAGCAACATAAATAAATATACATAAGAGGAAATTATCTGAGACATATCCTTTACGGAACGGATTTTAAGTGACATTTTATCTTTTGAGTAATCTTCCCCCACCCTCCCCCATGGCACGACGGAGAAGGCAGATCATACCTTAAAAAGAAAGATACGGAGCCTCTCTAAACAAGCCGCGAGCTGGTCATGGATTGTCAGAGTCGTAGTGGGCAGAAATGTCGTGTAGGTAGATGAATGTGGATGACAGCGGAGTCACACTCATAGCCATACATCTGCCCAAGATGATGTTTTTATGTTTATCCCCATTCATATGACACGGCAACTTTTATCTGTTATCCCCTTTAATCCTGCGGAAAAATTGCAGCTTAGGTTGCGGGTCTCTGAGATATACATTCATTACTAGTATGTGCTGAAAAAAAATGCAAATATAATAAATACATGATACAATATAACAAATACATAAATACATTGATTTTCAGTTACAATCTAGAAATTACTGAACAAAGAATTTAAAGAATAAAAATTTAGCCAATTGTTGCGAGCTGAACCAGCTAGATATAAGAGGCAAAAATGCTTTCAATTTTGTTTTGTCTATTCTTTTAACATCTCTTTCTTTTGAATACCATTTCGAAAGAGATTCGATGTATGTACAGTATTTGTATATAATAAGATTCGATCTAAAATATCATCTGCGATAAAGCAATTCCAAGTTTCCAGTTCTGTCTTAGCATTTTTTTGCGTTTGGCTGAACTGACGGAAGTTGACACAAAATATTCTTATTGGATTTTCCCTCCATTTTGATTCTTTATCCTTTCCAAGAAACTCTTCGTTTGTGTCTAATTCATATCTTGTTCGGAATCTGAATCATCTGAACGAACTTTCACATAATCATCATCTTCTAAATCACTTTTATCTTCTCATTCGACTCCTATCATTCTCATCATCGCACTCGAATAACATTCACTAAATCTCTTCAATATCTGCTGGATTATTCAATCGATACAAGCAATTTGTTTGTACCTTGGACCAGGGGAGTAGTCCTAAAAGAAATAGTGCCGGGGACCTTGGAAACAAAAAAATCCAGTGCACCCAGTGCGGCAGGAATTTTGCATAGTATTCCGAACTCGTACTAGAATTTTCATTATTTTTAAGTTTTGAGAAGTAATTGGTTAATTTGTTTTCATTGGTTCTATTCATATTGTTAAAGAAAAATGGTAGTTTTACTACAAAATTTTCGAATAATTTTATTTACCTCCACTAGTGCGTGATTCCGAGAGGACTCCTCCTACATAACAAGACAAAGACAGCCATGGCATGGAAGAGTGCAAAGCAATTTGTTTGCTATTTTTAATGGTATTATTTTTGCTATCACTATAATGCAAACTTTCCTTCACCTACCTGAAACTTCGAGTTTTATTTTCTTCCCAGATGGCGTATTCTAAAGAAACAGAAGCCAGTCATTTTACACGCACAATACCAAATAAACTGTTACTCAAAATTTCCGAATTGTTGTCACTACTTCTTAGCTCAGGTGCATCGCCACTTCCGTGTTATCAATCCCAGTCAAACTGGATAGAAAGCAATTTCTGGAAGGGAGGGAAGGGGGGGAACATTACTTCATTTAAAAAAAAAAATCACTTATGCATTACTTCCATATATGAATGCTACAAAAATGCAATTTTTTGAATTCAACATTTTGGCAATACATTTCTTTTACCTCATCTGTATGGGAACTGTCTGTAGATGAACTGTCACCATCATTGCTTGATCCGCAAGGTGCATTTGAGTACTCCTAGACAACAAGACAAATAGTACTGTTACCAAAAGATGTTCAAGAAGCAAGTGAAGTTCTTTAAAAGCGTTTGAACTCTGAGTACATTTCGGATGTCACTTACCTGTAGTTTCTGTTGTTGATCAGCTTCATGTAATGACTGAGCAGACGTTGATGGGCGTTCATCATCCAACAGAAAACAGGAATGATTTTGATAACAATGTTACAATGGAAACCTTAAATCACATATAATTCGCCAAAAACACTCAATATTCACCAAGCCATTCACATTCCTCAACTGTAACCGATGGGCCAGGGTACATCTTCGCGGTCTGAAGAGGAAATCATGAAAACCATTGTCATCTTGTCTTGCATATTTAAACTGATACTCAGCCAGGTTTCCCTCAAAGTGATATGCTTTCCGTCCAGTCCGGGGCAAACGCGACTTCAAATTTCGCCACTGTCTTTCGAAGGTGTTTGCGTGAATTTCTCGGTTGTCTCGATCCACAAAGTGCTTGGAGTGATTTATTCTTTCGTGCTTGAAGCCCTCGTCACTTAAGCAGTTGTACGCTCTCCAGCAGTCTGAAATTATGGTTGTTCCAGGTAAAATCCATTCTTTAATGATTTTCAACAGGGTGGCTTTATCCCGCTTAGGCACTAGAACAAAGAAGGGTTTTTTGGAACCTCTTTCTATTCCCCGGAAAACCCCGCAGTTTGTTGGAGTTTTCATATGCCCACCATATGCATTCTCCTCTGCCAAAAGATGACCAATCAAGTATGGTCCAGTCACACCAATGAATTTCGTTTTGAATGAAACGTTGTCGAGGTGAATGAACAATACGCCATATCAATGTGAAATAACCGAGGTCTTCCAAGCTCAATTTGGAAATTTTGAACCATGTATCCACTCTAGAGGATTTATGGAATTTACACTGCTTCCTAATCGGACGTTGTTTCGGAACTCGACTCCATATTCTCTTATTGCATGCGAATAATTGTCTGCTTTTATCCAGGTGCATATCCGTATGACATTTCGGGCATTCTAAACGTTCGGGGAGTAAACCATGTGCAAAGAAGAAGTTCAGGAGTGCATCTCTGTCCGCACGTAGGGGTACATATGCCTGCAAGTTGTGCGTGCATCCGTTACATTTTGTGGCCATCTTTATACCGCTCACAGTGCCTCTATGGTAATAACAAGTAAGAACGATTATAATACTTAACCAAGCAGATGAAAGTTAAGGTACTAGGAGGAATATCATATCAACGACTATTGACCGGAAGTAAATGAAAGATGGGGATTTATGTCTAAGACCAAGTAAAAGGGAAAAAAATCAAGTAAAGTTTAAGAATGAATATATAAGAATGTAATGCAAGTAAAACCTTTTACAGCAATTAAATAAACGTATCGCATTAAAAATGCGAATTAAGTAATGATATTCTGTACGATGAAAGTAAAAGAAAAAAATCAGGTAAACGTTAAGAATAAATGTATATTCAATATAAGGAATAAGAAAGTATAAGAAAACAATGAGATTTTACTTTTACAACGGTTAAAAGAAAACTATATGATTCAACTAGTACTAATATATTATTATTATTATTATTATTATCATTGTTATTATTATTATTCGTGACACCTCCAAGTAGTCCGAAGACTCATCGCGGGAGGACTACTCTTTGTCTTCGACCACTACACCGATCCTCTACATCATCGCCAACTACTGCCCACCGCAGCTAGTATTTAAAAAATGTAAAAATTTAAATTTAAAAATTTAAAGTATTTAAAAAAATTATTTACATACATACATGCATATATATATATATATGTAAATAAATTTTTTATCTTGGGAATAATGTAAATTTGGGTTACCAAGTAATTTTATACACTTGGTTATTTTCCTCTGTACCACCTTCAGACTTGAACTACGTTCAGGCACAGACTTAACTGTTGGCTTACTTGGGATTAGGAGTTAAATAACCAAGTGTATAAATTTACTTGGTAACCCTAATATATAATCTAAGTTAAAATAATCAGAGTCAAAAACAGAACAGATAACATAAGCTAGCTATAATGCAAGTCTCTCTCTCTCTCTCTCTCTGTAATACAACTTGGGAAGACAATTTTCCATGGACAAATCTCAGGGTGTAATGAACTCAACTTGCGGTGACTCGTCTTATATTTAGGACTACCCAGTGACGTAGCTAGGAAGGGGAGGGGTAGTTCCAGCCCTATGCGTCACTTCTTTGGGGGTTTTCACGTGAAACAAAATTTTATTTGTCGACGATTCTTTTATTTATGTTAATTTACTATTCGTTCAGTTTGCTTGCTGACTGGAATCTAAGTTATATTGCACTGAACACCAACATTTTTATTTGCTACTTTTTCGTATAATTATAGTTTTTAATATCAGTGTAATATAAGAGATCCTTTCATACTTTCTTCACTTAATGCAAGATCACTATGCAAGATCGATGTCGCCATCTTTTTTTTTTTTTTTTATTATTTATCTTAGTTCCAAATACATTTTATTCTCCTAGAACTTCTGGATAATTATATTTGTCAAACAATTATTTTATAAATTCATGAAAATCAGAATCTAAAAATAACCCATTTTTTTTTTTAAATAAAACATATATACATATATTACTTTTAAGGTGGGAGGAGCACAGTTTGTGTAGGGTGGAAAAGAGATGTAAAATAGGGGTGAAATGGGAACACGGGGCCGGGGAGAGGTTTGATGTGGGTGCGAGCCGTTTCACACATTCGATATTTCCATGCAAACAAACATTTGAAAATCAGCAAAAAAAAAAAGTGCATCGATGCTGTCAGTAAAGTGAAGGTCCATAAAGTTATCTGGTTCCATTGCACTGATTTTTTTAAACAGTTTAACAGTATATTATCATTTCCATCACGTATACAAGATGTTTATATTATACATTTCAAGTTGCACAATTCAATGTACAGTATTATGCATTATCAAAAAAAACGCCTGCTGTGTGCATTCCTTTATTTATTCGACTACAGACCGTTTCATGAAACTCCAATAGCGCTTTTTCAGTATTGTATCCATATCTAAACCCCATATTGATTAATTGCGTAAAAGGATATGGTGTTTAAATATCAATTTAAGCGTTTTTTTATTAGAATTTCAATAACCTTTGAGAAAGTGGATAGTATCGATATTGGTCTGAATTTTTTTTATTTTTTTTTTTTATTTCTGTTCCCTCCTTTCTGTAGAGGTACAACTGAAGCGGTCTTTAAGTGTTCTATAAGCTGACCGTGTTCATAGGATTTATTAAAGATATTTGTGAAGAACTGTATTTTTGTATTTAATGATAATGTTTAGTGCTTTGACATTTTTAATGTCGCTTCCCATTTATTCCCTTTTTTTTAGCTAATTTTTTTATTTATTTAAACAAAAAAAAATTATTATAGTCTTTACCTCACCTTCGTTTACTGCATGTAGATACATGGAATTTTTAATCCACCGAAGGTGAGTCACGTACTTTGCCCTCTTTGCAGGGTCGAAATCATAACTACCATAGTTTGCAAAGCGATTTTTCATCTTGTTCAGTACGTAGGTGATGTCATTGCCCTCAGGGAATTCGTGTTTTGTTGTTACCTTTTATCATAATAAAAACGTCCATTCTTTACTTTTATCATTACAAGAAAGAAATTTCGATGGATAGAAGAAAACGTTCTTTTGCCTGTTTTATTTTTTCGTTTAGGTGGTTTAGCGAAATTTTTGTAGTCGTGTTCAAACATTAAATTGCAGGGATTTTTCCGATGCTTAAAGTACAGCTTCTCTTTTGTCCTTATCGTATTTTTCAGTTCTTCTGTTATCCTGTGTGTGCGAACATTCTTTTTGGTAGTAACTCTTTTGTGATATTGCGATTTGCCGTCTGCATATTTAATACAAATAGCATCATCGATGTAAGCAAGAAACCCATTACTAGATGATATATTTTTATAACTTCAGTTTTACTATTACTCTTATAATTATAGGATGGAAGCTATTCATGTGGAATCTTAAATCATTGAGGTCTTTATTGTTCCAGTTATTCTTAGGTAACATTTAGATTTCTGCCTTCTTTGACTGAGTTTGTCGAGTTCGTCCGATGTTATTGAAGAATAACAGAAAGGAAATTTACTACTACGAAATCGATTCATTGCGAAGGCTGCTCTGTGGTCATTTCAGGATTGATTCTTTAGTTTCGCCGATTTCGGAAAATCGTTTTTTTTTTTTTTTTTCATAAACACAACATATACTATTATAATACAGCTATATTGCCTGCTTCAGTTTAGGAGTGCCCCTGTTTAAATGTCATTGGCTATTTACTCATGGGTGTTCCGATGATGACCACGAATAGTCGAAACGGTCCACACCCCGTCAACCACCTTTCCCCTTCCCCCTCCTTATTTTAAAAAATTAACCCTTTCACTTTTTCCCCACCCTATATAAAAGTATATGTTTCTATATATTACGAAAAAAACCCGGGTTTTTTCTAACTTATTCTACCAATTTTAATGACATTTAAACAGGGGCACTCCTAAACTGAAGCAGGCAATATAGCTGTATTATAATAGTTTATAATGAGGAGTAACATGGGAGTTTTCCCAGAAATAATATACACAACATATACATTTTGCAGCAAAAAAAGTTCAAATATCGTAGGGACAGGAAGAAATTAATATGTTAAATAAAATGCTTCTTTGAAATTTGTCAAATGGTTTTTCAAAGTCAATAAATGCAATATGTAAACTACATTGTATTTTCTTCTTATCTTCATTATTAATTTTAGGCAAAAGGCCGGGTCTGTACATGATCGTTCTTTTCTAAATCCATTCTATACTTCTAGAATAAAGTTTCGGAATATTTCATTAGTTTGCTATTTACGTTTCTGCTATATAATTTGTAACAGGAATTTAGTATACTGATACCTCTATAGTTTTTAGGGTCATCTCTATTAGCTTTTTTTTAAAGATAGAAATCACAATTGCTTTTTTCCATTCTATTGGGGGGATACCAGTTGAATACAATTTATTTAAAAATAATAAATCTTTCTTTGCATCTTGTTCCTGCGTATTTATGTAGTTCTGAACCTAGCTTATCTTCTCCAGGTGGTTTTACGTTTCTTGTTTCTTTCAGGCTGATTTCTAATTCTTCTTCAGTTATTTACTTTTCGTTTTCGCTAATTGTTTGCCAGTTGTCTTTTTTAAAATATTTGTCTGTCCACAATTCTGTGTAGTAATTTAGAAATTCTTCTAATTTCAATTCGGTGTTTAATTTATTGTTTTCTTTGGTATCTGCATTTAAGCGTTTCAAAATCTTATATACATTGGGTTTTATTTTATATAAATCATGTTCTAAATTAGAAACAAATTTGTTCCAGGATTCTCTGTGTCTTTTTCTGACTTCTCTTTTAGCTATGGCTCTTATTCTTTTATATTCTATTCCATCTTCAAATCTTTTACTGCTTAACCATTTATTAAAGGCTTCTTGCTTCATTTTCATTATTTCTTTGATTGTATCATCCCAGATCTTCAGTTTTTTTTCTTTTATGGAATTTCTTGGTCTTTCCTAAGCCTTCATTTGCTGATGCATTTATTATCGTTTTTGTATTAAGCCATTCTATTTCTATTTCTTCATTTTGTTTTTCAAATAAAGACAGATGGTACAAAGGTCCCTCCACCACAGTTACTTCGCTAATGGCCCTAAAATCGCCGTTCAGGGAATTACCGCGGAGCGAAGAAATTGCATGATAAAAGTTAAAATGCCGATGAAGTTTTGATCCATGAAAATTTTGAAGGTGTTCTTCGCTATTTCATACATCTCCTCCATAGGAGGCTAATGAACAGCCCTTCACGAATGACTAATATGAAATTAAAGCAGAACGGGTAAGACACAGCGATGGTACTAGACCATTAAAGATACAGCAGCTATGAATAGTGCGGTATAAACAAAAGATTGTGCGACTCTTAGATACAAGCAGGTCGACAATTTTTGAATTGAAGCGCTAATTCTCTTCAAGGGCAAAGGGAATTCAATATCTGAAACTGTCATAACAACATTCACTATATATTTCCTATTTTTAATACGTTTACGAAATTGACAGGGTTGAATTATATTACTGCGCTGCATTTGACCCCTACAATGAGTTTTTAGTTAGTGTGTTTGCCGATGCTACATATGGTTTTTATTTGCTGGTGTGTCTAATTAGCATAGTTTCTGTGGGAAGGGGCCTTTCTTATCTCAGTGGTCTCTCTCGAATTGCACTATTTGTTGAGAAATATATTACACAGACTGCAAATGTCACTGTACCTTATTCAAAAAAACGACTTGTTTTTACTTGTGTCTGTGTGGTTAACCAGAGTTACTATATCCAAGGCCGCGCTGTACGGTTGTGCAGATTGTGCACCTCACAAGGGCGCTTGAAGAGAGGGGCGCCATTTCACAACGGGAAATAATAAAAAAAAATATATAAATTTTCTTATTCTCGACTTATATCGTACTATATAAATTACACAATTAAAAATTATAGTTAATGCAATAAAAATGAAATTTTAAATCAGTTAAATTATTATAAATTCTTAATAATCTAAGAACATTTTTAACTTAATACATCACTATTTTTATTGTAATTTGTTTGTAGTGAAACGTTATCAATATTACCACAGATTTTATTTCACAGAGTAAGAATCGACTGAGCGAAAATTTTATAAATATTCTCGATTGTTTATTATATTTTTATTGGAAATTGTTAGTTTAAGACAGACTGTGAATTCATTTTTACGCTATGCTTTACCCGGTACCGTGGACAGGATGTAGAATAGTGGCAGCCTGCCTCACGGCGCTGCTTAAAAAAGGTGCTTGTTCAGCCGTATTACGGCAACAAGATATTAAACAAAAATACAGCGTTTAGTTAACAAATAAAAAAGGCACCATTTCCCATTGGCAGTAAATCATGTGCTTATTATGTTTTATTAATAAAAAAAATTATAGTCATATATACTAAAACTAAACATTTTAGAACAAAGTATCATACGATCTGAATTTCATAAACTTTTATATTTCTTATATATATATATAAGAATATATATATATATATATATTAAATTATATTATGCGTGAATTCTCCTACTCAAATCTATATCATCCCGAATTTCACATTGCAGCGATAACTCACTCCCTGCAGTAAACAATATGCCTCCCCCAACAGCCATTATACCGCAGAATCACGAAAACCAATTAGTTTTATCATGTCATTGGATAAGGTTCAGAGACATTAGCAGACTGTGTAATATATTTCTCAACAAACATGCAATTACAAGCAACTGGGAATATAAAACACTAACTAATGAATCACATCATCCCTCCATCAGAAACTGTGATATACACTCAAGCAAACCACGTGTTGCAGGTGCAATATGTGGTTTTGCTTGACACTACCCCGTCATGAACGTGTTAAAACTAAGAAATATATACTGAATGCATATTATGGAAATCGGTTTAAGAGAATTAGCATTTCAATTCAATTGTCAGCTTGTTTTGTTTGGGTCCCGCGATCTTCTGTTAATACCGCACCAATCATGTGCACTTCTTAATAATTGCTTTTTCTCTACTGGCCTGCAATCGCGCACATCTTTCACTTCTCATTAGTAATTTGTCAAGATTGTTCATTGCATATCTCAAGTCTTATATTACTGGTAATTTTTTCTTGATATAATGGGAAAGAATATGACTCTATTTGGGTAGATAACTTTGATTGCACACAAGGAAACCCCTCTCGAGGACAGAAGAAGTGATGGAGAACAGAAGCTTTTTGGTAAGTCATACTCATTTTTGGTTTTTTTTTCTGGAAACTTTAGTTTCCGAAATTCCCTGTGCGAGTTATAGTCGAGTAAATACGTAATTTTTTTAGCTTTCAAATTGTTAAGTATGGATCATTGGTTGAAGATTGGATTTATAAAACGCACGAAAGAGACCAATATATCAGATATAAAAATAAGCAATTTCACTCCTCTCATTGATGATAAATTATTTATATTAAGTAAAAATGTACAGTATTATCTTTATAAATTTTGTTCTATTAAAAATAAATGATATTTTGTTTAAATGTAGATCTAAATTGAAATAAAACAGACATTTACAATGAACTATATTTTATTCATTATTATTATTATTATTATTATTATTATTATTATTATTATTATTATTATTATTATTATTTTGATAGGGGTATTTTGAAAAGATACTTGGTAATAAAGAAAATTAAAGAAGGGGTACAAGAATATCTGAAGTTTCAGAAACACTGATCTATCCAAAAATATTTAGTCTGAAACATAGTTGTATATTACGATGTTCGATTTCATAAATTCCGCTTCGAATTTGGATAAACGAAATAGCGTCTATCCAAATACGCACTTCTTGCAATTTTTTCAGAGTCATTTTAATTTTGAATGTGAAACATGTTGAGTGTATTGTGTATTCTGTGTTTAAGTGACTTTGGACAATTTTTGACTTTGGTTTTATTAGTGTATTTAGTTTTGGATTTTTGATCGATAAATAAAATTTTAAAGATAAAAGTTTATAAATTATAAACATATTAATCAGCTGAGGGACCATAGCTAAAAATCCTGTATATATGCGGGCTAGACTACTGGCGCGTCAGGCTGACGCAGCTCGAATTAAATTAATAAACATAGTTATTTATGAGCTATAAAACTCTTTAGATGATCCAAATTTGTTTACACATACTGGAATTGGCCATTTCTTTACACTTTTTTGGTGTATTTTTGCATAATTTCAATTTGTGCGCTAAAGTAACAGTGTTACTGTGCAGTTGCCTTTTGTTTTATAAAATATATTTATTGTTGTTTAATAATTTTTTTGAATTTGAAATATTATTCACGTAAAGTACATCTATTTTATTTTTGCTAAGTTTGAAAATCATTTAAATTGTTTCATTTTAGTTAATTATCTTATTTTGAAAACAAAAGATTTTGTTATGTTGGGTAGAACGTCTAGAAAATAAATAATTTTCAATAAGAGATTTATTTATATATTTTTTCTTGTTCTGATTGGAAGATAATGGGGTTGGCGTACTTTTACTAATTTCTTTAATAAATAATTTTAATATTCTAGAAATTTCTTAATTATTAAACAATTACCAGAATGTAAAAAATATTAAATAAATATCACTGAGAAATCAATCAGTGGCTGATATCTCTATATGTTAATTTTTCAAAAAATACCTAATGTTAGGATATTTATTATTCAAAACATCTGAAAAATCAAATTCTGTAATAAAAAAAGAAAATAGTCATTCTTGGGCCATTCACCTTAAAAATAATAGTCGGTTAAGGGGTTAAAAAATAAGTTTAAGGGAAAATTTCAGCAATTATTATTTATTTTGGTGGTCAACTTTTAACGACCTTCTTATTTTAAAGTCTAACCAAGTGTGTTAACTCCTAGATGTCGGGAAAAAATCCAAAGAAGTTATCTGATGCACAAAACTGGAAAAGAGAATTTCAACGAGTACCACTGGAACATCAATTGGCTGGATCGCTGAATAAATTGTTAACTTCAGGACCACATAAAAAACGAAGATCAGAAAGTTCTGACGAAGCAAGCAATAAAATCATCCGTGTAGCTCTACTACAGAAAAAGAGAGGACACAAGATAACTATGAAGAAACAAATGTTACATGCGAAAATGAAACTGGCCTAACTGGACTGTCTACAGAAGTTGCAGCAGAAGAAATATTGGATTCCGATTCAGCGAAACACGAAACTTCAAATTTTACTTTAAATTTTAATGTTAATGATCCAGGTACTTGTCCAAATCATATTACTACCAAAGTTGGAGATTATTTGGTTGAGTATTGCCTGCGTCAAGTAGTTAATAAAGAATTTCCGGAAGATGAATCTAGTCGCACGTTTTCCGATTCATACTATTATCGAAATTTTGCAAATGAAGAAAAACATTTACGAAGTTATTTAGTTTATTCAGAATCGCGTAATTCGGTTTTCTGTTGTTATTGCAAAATATTTGGGAGTCAAAATTCCCAACTTACTAAAGAATACTGTTGTAACGATTGGCAACATTTGAGTCATATACTAAAAATACACGAGACAAGTTCCGCGCACATTAAAAACTGTTCAAATATAGCGAACTTAAAATTGATTAAGAAATGCACTATTGATTGCACACAACAAAAGTTATACGAAACTGAGAAAAAATATTGGCAATCTGTTATAGAACGGTTAATCTACATAATACAATATTTATCAAGATAGTATATAGCTTTTAGAGGTTCTTCACAAAAACCTTTTGAAAATGATAACGGCAATTTTTTAAAGTTTGTAGAAACTGTCGCTAAATTTGATTCGATAATGGCAGAACACTTGCATTGCATCCAAACATCACAAAAAATTAACTTTGCTCATTATTTAGGTGATAAAATACAAAATAAAATCATCCGTATAATTTCTGAAGCTATAAAACAAAAAATTTTAGAAATGGTTAAAGAGGCAAAATATTATTCATTTATTCTTGACACTACTCCGGATATAAGCCACACAGAACAATTATCTATTGTTATTAGATTTGTTAATCAAAATAAAGACACAAATATAGCAGAAATTCATGAACATTTTTTGGGTTTTCAATTCTGTGGAAGATATCACTGGGAAAGAAACTATTTCAATTTATAAAAAAATATTTAAAATTATTGAATATTAACATTTCGGATTTACGCGGCCAAGCTTATGATAATGGTTCAAATATGCGAGGCAAACATTGGACTGCAGAAACAAATCCTTGAAATAAATTCAAGGGCTTTTTTTTATTCCGTGTGCTGCTCATTCATTAAATTTTGTAGTTAATGACGCAGTTAAGATATCCTGTGAAACTGTAAATTTTTTGGGGTAACACAGGAATTATATAATTATTTTTCAATATCTTAAGTCTCGTAAATATTGCAAGCAAAATAATGCAGAATCCGACATTTATAGGAAAAATTACAGAAAATCTTGATTATGTTATACAAGAATTAAATACTCTCCCCAGCAGACCAATATTTTGAAAATATTATTAGGACTGCAAAAGAAGTAGCAAGCAATCTCAATATTGATCCTCTTTTTCCAGACTTTCGCAAAAGAACAAAAACAAAAATGTTTGGTTACGAAGCATCAGATGAGACAACGCATGATTGTAAACAAAATTTTAAAATAAATTTTTTCTTCGCGATTTTATACACGACAATAACTTCAGTCACGGAAAGATTCATACTCTTAAAACAACGTAGTGAGGACTTTAAAGTTATAAGAGACAGTAAATTAAAAGGTTGGACCGATGAAGATTTAATGAAAGATTGTAAAGGTTTGAACTTAAAACTGAGCGGCAATCAAGATTCCGACAATCGCGATTTTGATGGTATGACTTTTTGAGGAATTAAAAACTTTGCAATGTTTTATTAAAAAAATGTCGGCTCATCAAGATGTTTTAAATTATGTATACGAAAATAAATTAACCGACACGTATCAGAATACTGCGACTGTGATGCGTATTTATTTAACATTACGAATATCCGTAGCATCAGGGGAAAGAAGTTTTTCAAAACTGAAACTAATAAAAATTTATTTGCTGTCAGCAATGTCTGGAGAGCGTCTAACGGATTTATCAATTGAAAATAATACTATGGATTCATTAGACATTAAAGATATTATTAAAACTTTTGTGGCGGCCAAAGCAAGAGGGATAAATATGTGAAATAAATCTACATTTATCCTAATTGTTTTATAGTTAAAAGCATATCTCCAAATTATCTTTGTTATGTAATAATTATTTTCATATTAAAATAAAAGTAATTTTTGTTTATATATATATATATATATATATATATAAACACTATATATGACAGAATGATTATTGACTCGGTTAACATACATAGTTTTATGAAAAAAATTGAATGACTAGAACCGAGATTTAATTAAAAAGGTTTTAATATAAACACATTACTAGTTTCGGCCTGTAACAGCCTTCTTCAGGTGACATTATAAAAGAAAAAACACTAAACATTGAGGGTTAAAAGACTATGAACATCATAGACAGTCTTTATACATAATTAGCATTAAAACGTTGTAGTTGTATTTGAAGCTGTTCTTTCATTTGTTGCATTGTTGGGAGAGTGCGTGCTTGCTGCATCACGTGAACGCCAGTACATGATTACAGCTGAATGACTATCTGGGAGGTTGTAGCTTAAGTTGTTATTTAGATGAACAGGATTGAAGATGATTTCTCTCGATTCCACAATTTTTCTCTCTATTTCGTCACTGCAACGGAAGACGTTTGTAGATTTTTCCCAGCAGACTTTGTGACTTTGGTTTTCATCATTAGGATTAGCCGAGAAAAGGATATGACTTGATAATGCACTTGCTCGCTGTCCCTTGTAAGTAATGTCTCTCATGTGTTCTTCCATACTCTGAATACTTCCATACTCCATGCTCAGATTCCATAGGAATCTGAGCATGGAGCTCTCTCTTCGGGCCGCAGGAACTGGATCCTCTTTTGGACTGGTAGGCACAGGTTCTTTCTTCTTCGAACTGGAGCTCTCTTTGACGTCTTGGCGGAAAGGTCTCATCAGTGAGTAGCCAGGTCTCTTCAGTGGGAGCCAGGCCCAAGCTGAGATACCAGGCAGAAGCATTCGTAGGTCATCTCTACCTATAGGAGTTGCCAAATGGTGTGCCACCCTTTTTTAATAAATTACTCTGGATTTAGAGAAAGATTGTGATTTAGAGAGTAGCTTGCTACACCTTTGCAACGAGTTGCCCTGGTGTTGTATCACCTTGCCCCAGTCCTGAAGATACTTTCAGGCGCAAACTTTGTTTGCTCACACTTGGATAAAGGATTAAATTAAATTTATTATACTCTAACCAAGTGAAAAATAAACTTTCAACATCTTTCTCTAAATCCAGAGTAATTCATTAAAAAAGGGTGGCACACCATTTGGCAACTCCTATAGGTAGAGATGACCTACGAATGCTTCTGCCTGGTATCTCAGCTTGGGCCTGGCTCCCACTGAAGAGACCTCAATAAAGGTCGAAACTAGTCTGGGTAGTGGCCCTTCCTTTAATGCATAATCTCAGCTTGGGCCTGGCTCCCACTGAAGAGACCTCAATAAAGGTCGAAACTAGTCTGGGTAGTGGCCCTTCCTTTAATGCATAACATTAGACATATCGGCAAGGAGATGTGTTTTGCATTATGGGAGATACTGAGACAGGAGTGTTGGTAGCTTGCTACACCTTTGCAACGAGTTGCCCTGGTGTTGAATCACCTTGCCCCAGTCCTGAAGATACTTTCAGGCGCAAACTTTGTTTGCACACACTTGGATAAAGGATTAAACTAAATTTATCATTCGCTTCTTGTTCACAGCGGCCAGGATTCCCAAGAGCTGTAGGGTATTCCCACCTTATGTGCTCACCAGTTCATACAGTAAGTAGTATAGAAATTGAGGACACAACATAAATTTAAAAAGAAAAAAGTTACTCAGGAAATTATTTTTGGAAATTTTATCTAGTGATTTTTCCCTTTTTTGCGGGGACAGGGCCCCTTGGCCCCCTCCCTAGGTGCGCCAATAATATCTGATAATTTCCTCCTATATATATTTAATTATGTTGCTTCCACTCACGAAAGGTTTCTTTACAAAGAACCGACATTATTATTATTATTATGGAAAAAACACTCTGCAATAAACAACAGTTTGTTTTGTCTTCAACTGCGAGTTCATTTGAAACAGCAATGAACATAATTTTGCGATATTTTAAAATTATCCTTGAATTAGGAATGTAATGGAATTTAACGTACCCTTGTTCATAAAAGCAGAAAGAGTTGTTCTCAAACAGCAGCAGTAGATCTGAAGCTGTAAGCATATACATACTCGTATATATCTTGAAAATCACCAAAATATTAGCTTGAATTTCCTAATCGAGGAAATCCGAAGTAACACAGGTTCACTCTTCTAAGCCAGGAGGTCAAAACCATTACAAATCCGCTATAGTTAGTCATTTTCATTATTTCCGATGTTCAGTTGACAGAAATAGCCAGAAAAAAATGATGTCCACTTTTCTAAAATCACACAAAGAAAGTACATTAGAAATTACTTCATTCTGAAATCTCCACTCAATGAAAGTACCATATCTCTTCTTATTATTATTATTCTTATTATCATCATTATGTGACACATCAGTAACAACAAGAAATCACCGCATATTTAAAAAAGACATTTCCGCTAGTTTAGATCGGTGGCAATTTTTGAAGTAGCTATCTGCTTGTAGTACAATAAAATGCACGAGTATGCTTCCTAACCTAAGTGCTTTACGTTCGTAACAATTGTGTTATGAACGGAAAATAAATTGATTTAACCATCAGCAGATGAATAGGTGGGTCCTTCCCCCCCCCCCAAAAAAAAGAAAAGAAAAGCTGGATGCTTATGCACAGGTCCGGTTTTATCATTAGGTGAACCTCCACAATCGCCTTGGGGCACCAAGAGTTCAGAGAGCCAGATTTTGCTTCATAGTTCGGAGAAAAATCACAACCTTCGAAAAAAATTAGTGAAACCTTGATTACTAATTTTTAAAAAATAAACTGAAATAAGTCAAGCCGTCTTGGTGCTTGCTGATGATCCTACATTATTTTCGCATTTTGCTTTCTAAGGTTCTCGAAATTAAAACTTAAAAAAACTTTCACTCGCTCTACGATGGCTCAGGAACGACTCACTGGTCTTGCAATGATATCTTTAGAGCATGAAAATCTACAATCAATATAGATGAATTAATTCCAAATTTTGCCAAATCAAAAGCCAACAGATTAATTTTTCATAATTTTTGTATTTAAGATGAAATAATACGGACACGCTAACTACGCCAGGATGGTTAGCGTATCATCTTTCCAGCCAACAGGCCGCAGGTTTGAATCCTGCTGTGGGCACGGATGTTTGTGATTGTCTTAAAAAAGATATATATTACTGGTGGTGGTTGGTATTAGATGGCATTGGTGTAGATGATGAAAGTAGTTGTAGTTCATGGATTGAGGTAGAAACTGAAAATTGTCGATTAGATCCCTCCCTCGATGAGTCTTTGGACTCCCTGAAGGTGCCATGTAATAAGAATTTTCTTGCTATCCAGATTTTAGGAGTAATCATATATGTACACAGATGTATTGGTTTGGGTTAATAAACGTTGTTAATGTTCATAATGATATTTCTATAAATATCCGCATGTGTGAGTATGACAAAACATATATAGACAGGCGCTTGAATTTTCTTTGCCTAGGGTGATCAGATACTCTCGAACTGGCCTTGCTTATGCAACACATAATCATCGCTTTTTGTGAATTAAAATATTTGTTCCTTAAGTAACTGCGTCAAATAATTTATTAGTTTTAATAAAATAAAATAAAAGTGAAATTGGGATTATTATCAACGAAGAAATTATTTTGACAAAAATATTCATCATCGGACTGTAAAGGATCTCGGATTTTCTATTTAGCAAATAATAGAAATCGAAACGTGACATTGCTGATTCTTTATGCACTGCTGCTTGAGGCTGTTTAGTGCGACTTCTGAAGGAATACACCCATTCTTTCTCAATAGCATTTGAGAGTAATCTAAGCTTTTATCCTTTACCTCCAGCCGAGAACATTATTGTCTAGGATTTCTGAGGCAACGTGTTTCCTGGGAAGATTATTGTCTAGTGTTTGTGATGCTGAAAATAGAAAAAGTTATTTGCAGTCACAGTAAAATTGACATTGTTTGAATTCTTTAAGAAATAAACTGTTACTGAATTTGTTTTATATTTTAATTTATTTTTATTTTTATTTTAATAACTGGAACAAGAAAATCGACCGTCGAACCCACACTATTTTCAGACATTAAAAATATATATATATTGTGTTAGGGTTAGCGACCAGGAGATGGCGGCACTAGCTTGCCGCCTCGCGGCGTACCGATGAAGCAGTGATAGCCTTGGGCCAGCTCTCTCTCTGATTGGCTACCAGTGAAGATTGAAATGTCCACTCAGTCTCCAAAAGTTAGATGCGGTAAAAGGGTTCGCCTACTGCCTATACGGGATCAAATAGTCGTTAGCTAATTTTTTTTTTTTTGAGAACTGGGAATAATGTCAACACAGAGCTGAACACATCATTGTAGATTGCAAAGAAATATTCCGGAATTCGCCGAATACAACAATATTCTTGGTTTACTTATTTTAATAAATGTTAAAATGAAAAAATAGATATTGAATACTGTCTATGAAAACTTTCAGTAGAAAATTAGACTAGTTCTTTATAAATCAGCAGTTATAAAAATAAAAATAAAAATATGCAGGAACGCATTTACCATTGGGCGCGCGAGGCGCAAGATGGGTGCCTCATTCTCTATCGGGGCCACATTTTGAAACCTTACTCCTCACAAAGAACAATAAAAAAACACAGCGTAGTTATAGTTCAAAATACTTATTTTCAAATATTAATTTCATAATATAAATACTAGAGGCCGCTGAAAAATTTGTGAGGTTTCCTGCTTCCATTTGAAAATTGTTCTTTCCTTAGAATATAAAGCTAACAGGAACTCGTGTATTCCATGAAATTCATGTATGTAAGCGTACCGTTTCTTTGCTGGACGTATATACACGTCCAGCAAACCTGGATAATACTCTGTCCACATGTTGAAAGAACATGGATAAGAGGTGCAGTTTGGCTGTCATATCCATTAGAAGGTACGATAATCCTTCACGCTGAAAATTATTATTATTATTCAGGCCTCCAAGGAGTCAAAAGACTCATCGAGGGAAAAGAAAAGAACACTTAACTAGATTACCTGCTTACATAGTAGCTACGTTCAGTTGCCTACAGCAAGAAACGCAGTTGCTTGCCGTTTGCTCGGTAACCGGAATATAAGTTATATCACACTAAATACCTATGAGTTATATTCATTTTTTGCTGCTTGTTTTTATCGTATAATTATAGTTTTTAATGCCGACGCAAAATAAGAAATCCTTTCATACTTTCTTCACTTCATATTGTATCAGTTTGGAAGATCAATGTCGCTATCGAATTTCTTGCTAATTATTTTAATCGCCAATACATTTTGAAATTCTCCCAGAATTTGATTGAAGATAATTATTTTTGTCAAACAATAAATTCATGAAAATCCGAATCTAAAAATGAATACAGCCTCCATCTCTTCCAAATTAAGTTTTCTTTTTTATCCATAATCTTAGTTTCAAGGTTAGTTCACAGATGGAGTGAAGGTTCGCACTTTTAAATTTTGTTTTATAGAGAATCATACGTAAATCTTGACTCATATCATGTAATGCATAATTTTTAAAACGTAATCTGTAGGTTTTTGGATTTTTACTTTCTTGGTCTCCCTCTAATCACAGTTATGTACATAATTTCGGCTAATTTCGATATTATTCGACAGTTTTAAAGTAGCGATAGTTTTTCTACAGTTTATCTTTCGAAACATGGGTGGGTGCATGCTCAAAATGATATTTTAATTCAAAAATTTTCATAACAGAAATAATTCACCTTTAATGGCTAATTTTCCCCCTTCCAAAATTATTACCCCCACACATATTTTGAATCCTGTTTGAAAGCTTTCAAACCAGTAGAAATTGAAAGTAGTTATGGGATTGAGTTCCAGGAGAGGAGAAGGGAGGTAGATGCAGTAGAAAATCTTCAAAATGACATAAATTTTGAATTATTTCGTATTGGATATCTTTCATGTTATATTTTCAGCATATCTACAGTGGTTACACTGGATATTATAGTAATGCGGATCCTAAAAAAAAAAATCTGTTGCAGTTTTACGCAAAAGACAAAGGCGAAGAGTCCCTGAAGAAATGCCATTGGATAGAAATTTTTGATATTAAAAAGACTCACATTCGGAAACCCCGAGTAATGCAGTTTAACATCATTTGATGTTCTCACACACACCAAAAAAAATCGTTCCTTCAATTGAAATCTTACGATCCATTTATTTTGCAAGGAAAGAAAGCAAAATGGCATATTTATTTCAATAAATATAACATTTATTCTCCTCACGAATAACCTGTTTCTAAATTAGAGATCATCGTTGGTTGATCATTTTGACAATTCAGAAAGAGCAATTTTAACAGTTGTGTGGGACAAAATATTTACAACGAATAAATGCTAGGAGTAAATCTCTACACGATCCTGATATGGATTTGTTTTTAGCTAATAATTTGTTACAGTCTTTAGCTGGTTTTATTTTTGATATAAGAAACAGTTTTTGCTGCTTTCAATGAAGAACCTAATTTACTAACAGATGAGACTAAAGCTGAGAAGGAAAGAGGGAAAAAACTAAAATAAATGTCTCACGTCTAACGATGAGATTACTCGTATATTACATGGGAAAGAAAATTTTCATTGTTAATACTTTTAATGTCTTTCCGATAAGCTGATTTTAGAAATTAATGAAAGAGAAAAAAAAGCTATTTAGAGAGATAGGTTTGGCATTTTTGGAAGAAAGATATAAATCAAGACAAGTACAAGACTAGTATTAAAAAATTTTCCCAATTTTATGGGGCTGATATTGATTCGGAAAAATGTATTGGTGAAGTCATGCAATTTTTAATAATGAGAAAGGAAGAAATTTTTCCATTAAAATATGTACAATTTTATAAACGATGGGATAAGGTCTACTTTTACCGAACGTAGAAAACAATTCTAAAAATATTTTTGAGGATGCCTATTTCAAATGCAAGTGCTTTACGCTCATTTTCAGCGTTGAAACGAATAAAAAATTTAAGAAGCAACTTGCACCAAAATAAAACAAGTGACCTGTCGTTATTATGCATTGAAGCAGATGTAATGGACTCGATTAATTATGATATCATTTTAGATATCATTGCTAACACCAAAGCCAGGAAAAAACCCTTTTAGTTATTATTTTTTTATTTAAATTTTGATTCATATATATATATATATTATTTATTATTTTTTTTTTGAAATTTTGAAACCAAGGCTATATCTTCCTTTATTGTAACCCCTAAAGTTTGGAAACGTTATGTGGATGATGTCTTCATTGTTTGGAGCCATGGACATGAATCCCTTATGGTTTTCCTCGAACATCTCAATAGCCGACATCAAAGTATTAAGTTTACTTGAAACGGATAATTCCCTGCCTTTCCTTGATGTCAGACTGACTCGCTCTTTTGGTAAACTCAAAATATCGATATATAGAAAGCCCACACATACCAACAGATATCTGCACAGTCAGTCCCATCACTTCCCTCCTCAATTTCCACCTTGGGACATAGAGCCCGTTCTCTTCTTGATGATCCAAATGAACTGCTTACAGAAATAAACCATCTGAAAACTTCTTTCGAAGTTAATGGATATTCCAAGCGAATCATTGAAAAATTCCTTCTTAATCCTCCAAGACATCGCTCAGAAGAAACAAATAGAAGAAACAATATCAGAACTTTGTTCACTCCATTTCCAAAGATCCGTTTCTTAATAAGCCACCCAAAACCTTGTCATCATCAACTCAAATACCCTGGTGTATATAAAATATTGTGTGATTGTGATATTCCTTATTTTGGGAAGACAGACAAATCTGTCAAATTGCGTATGGAAGAACTCATGAGGGACATTACTTAAAAGAGACAGCGAGCGAGTGCATTATCAAGTCATATCCTTTTCTCGGCTAATCGTAAACATCAGCGAGTGTATCGCCGTAAGCTCTCTGGTCAATCTGTGTGCCTACACACACACACACACACATGAATTATTCATATGCTCTGAATAATCTGCTGTTTATTACCAACTGGCATATATTTCACGTATTCAGCGGGGTGTCCATGTAGTCTGGATGAGGTCCAAGATGCCTCTGATACTCGGGCGAAAATTCTACTAATAAATAATATTTTTAGGTGAGTTATTTAATTAAGCTTTTTAATTAAGGATTAAAAATTCTGGAAATGACTCTCGGTTTATTTTCCACAGTGGCTAACGCAAGTCTGTATTCACTGCTTTCCTACTAGGATTTACATGCATTCGCTGTTTAAAACAAGTTCCTAAGAAATACGTCATCATCCCAACACGCTCACTTCTGTATTTTCGAAAACGCCTTCTTTCCTCAAAGATGTGTGCCAAAATCATTACGAGACTGGGAGGTCAAGGGATTATCTGGGTTATGGTGGATATATAGGAGAGGGATGTGCATTTTTCGCGTAGTCATCTATTCGGATAATCTCCTGCAGGCACATTCCAGATTATAAAAAAAAAAAAAAAAAGAAAGAAAAAAAGAAAGAAAAAAATTAGAAAAAGCAGTGAAGTGTAGATTTTAGAAAGAATATTGCGATTAATTTTTTTTTTTTTCTGATGTTCGCTTCTCTCTATACTGGAAATATCTCGCGAACTGATAATTATTTACATGCATGAAAACCCTAATTGCATTGTCGGTGATACTATGGGGTACCCATAGTATTATCAATATATTTCTGATATATTTACAAAATATATAAAATGCTTATTTTTCTTGGCTGTTAGAAGATTACTTTAATAATATTAATTTGTGTTTATTTCATATTATTTACTTATTATATTATTCACTTATTTCCATCAGGATGCTGCCACTGCTTGATTAACCACCGTTCCTGTCTTCACGTGTGCATACATCCATAATTAACTACATGAATGCGAAGCGTCCTTTGAAGTCAGTGTTATCTTTTTTTTTTTTTTCATATTATAGAAATAATGTGGATATGAAGCTGTTCTGTTGTTCTTTTGTTTGGTTGACTTTATACTGGTAAGGCAAGGGAAATGACATTCCAGCAAAAAAAAAAAAAAGATTAATGATTAGACAGAATTTATTATTCTATTTACAGTTCCTAAATTAATTTGAAGGTTATTACTCCTCCCCCCCCAGTTCAGTAGAAACAATAATTCTTAAAAATGGTATATGTAAAGTTCATCCCTAGTAAGTGCTGCCATCTCTGAACCATTAGGGAAAAATACACATAGTTTTTGCTTATTATGATGCGAACATCCTGTAAAATAAGTGATCCCTGTCTGTTTCTTCATGTGACGTGTGGGATAGACCACTACATTGCTCAAATAATGTTGTTGTTGTTTTATGTCACTTCCATGCACGAAAATTTGTTAACCTAGACGCGTGGACGAGAGGCAAGGTGTAAATAGATAATCTGGGAAGCCTCCTTCTCTTTTCCGTGCACATCCGACTATGATCAAAAATATTTCCATTCTCTGTGACGCACGAAAACGACCAAATCTTTTACTAGTTTTGTATTTACATAATATAAATGTTTAATTAACTGAATCTATAACATAATATAAAATAATATAACTGGATAGTTTTCACGAAGTTCTGACGGCATTTTTATATTTTCAAGGGCTCACAAAAAAAAGTATTTTTTAATTTATTAAAAACAGCAGTCTTAAGTACAAAATATCAGCCGGATTAGTTTACATGGATTTCTCTGCATTGAGGCAGAGAGTTTACATGAATATTGATTAATAAATATAATATTACAAAATTGATGATATCTACATATTCAGTTCTAAGTAGTTCTTCACGTGGTTCCAGGCTGCCAAAATGAAGGAAAATCTCTTCCACGCCCTTTTTATGGAGACTGACGCTGCTGCTATGTTGGAAAGTGGCCTGTGATACGGTTGCCCTTTAAATCAGGAAACGGTTCCTTTTATTCCAGATTTAGTGGGAAACGGACAAGGGCGTTGTTTTCACGGTGGTGATGGTGATCTTGGAGAAGACTGTTCTCGCCTTTTCTTTAAAGGCTGTGAGAGGTGGTTGCTTCGCATGTGAATCTTTCATCTGCGTATCCTTGTGTGTCGGAGATTAAAGTTATATATTACCGCTTTCGCAGTGATAAAGAGATAGTTGCTGACTTGGTAGTTTTAAGAATGCGAGGCACAAGGTTCAAGTATTCTTCCTCTGAATTCCCCCGACCGAAGGACAGAGTTGCAGTTTGGCTTGACGAACGTATCATTTTGCAGTTTACAGGGCACTCCAGGTAGAGAAACTGTTTCAATTCTGTCGCAGAAGAGGCAATTCTTTGGTAATTCAGAGTGAAATTTGTGTAGTATATTGGAACGGAGAGGGTTTGGGCGTCGTGCCATATTCTCCACAGCATGGAGAATGTGGCTCGACTTGGGTAAGGCGAATCCCACAAAACGGACTTTTGTTGAGCTAACGAAAGGCTGTATTTTGAAGTTGACTTCTTTCGATTAGAAATTAATACACTTTGGTTAGAAAATTTAGATTTTATTAGAAAATAAATCTAATTAAATTAAAATTAAATTTAAAATTTAAAAAAATGTAAATTAAATCTAATTAAATCATGTCAATATTTCTAATTAAATAAATTTAATTAGAAAATAATAAGCTGTTGATTTTCTATTATTGGTTCCAGATATCGCAACTGAACTGAAGATGTGCTTTAGATGCGATTTTTATCTGAAGCGCTGATTTGATGGCGTCCACGTGTTTGACTTAGTTCCCATATTCAAGAGTTGCCAGGAATTGGGGACAGCGCCACCTGAAGTTTCAGGATTCAACATCCGCTATGACTCTGGCCAACTCCATCCAAGGAAGAAAAGTAGTTTATTATTAGTAGGATTTAAGAAGTAAGTGAGTTGAAACCAAATGCAAATCGTCATACTGATTACTTTTATTGATTTCATTAAGATTTTAATTTAATTAAGAATATTTTTCTTAGTCTTTATCCGATCGGTTCTTGGGTAATGTCGATCTCTGACACTGGCAAGAAGTTTTTCTTACTAAAACTCCGTTTTTCGTCCCATAAACTGAAGAAAATGCACCGTAAAGCCTACACTATCTCAACAATAAAATATACTCATGATTATGGATCACTAGATGGCGGCACTTGTTAGCCGCCTTTCTTCAGGTTATGTCGTTTATAATAGACTTGGTCCAGCTCTCTCTCATTGGCTACCGATGGAGATCGATCTGTCCCGTGAACCGGATTAGATGCAGAACTCCCATGAGGCCACACGTTTTGGAAATATTCTGTCGTTTCTCCTGTAGCGCTGTATCTGCGTTCTTAAAATTCTCCTCGTCATAGAACTTCGCGTGATAAAAATAACAGAGTGTATCGGGAGAATCGGGAGAATAACAGAGTGTATCTCGACACCCGTACAGTCTCCGTAAGTAATAATGAACTCTGAAATACTGTTACAGTTTTTTTTTACGCATTTTTATTTTCTAACAAATAAAACAACAGTGCTACTCTAAATAATGTGTTTCTTTAGATTGCCTTTGCAGCACTCCCGCTAAGCAAGTTTCTTTTATTTTCCTAACATCGTCCCAAATGGGGAGCAGCGAATTGCTTTTGGCCTCTTGATCCCTCGATATCACGTGTTCACTTTGCTTTCCAAACGTTTTATTATTTCATGCTTATCCTCAGTGCTCAAGGCTTTTCTTTCACGTCAATTCTTTAAACCAGGGTTGCTTACTGATGTTTAAGATGCTGTATTAAACGCTTTTATCAAGAAAAGCACTTAAAAAGACGAGAGAAGAACGCGCCACACACACTCGTAGGGGAAAGCATTCCTCTCTCTCTCTCTCTCTCTCTATACGGGTGTATAGAGAGGGGGATTAATGAATTTTTTGAAATCTTAGAAATTTTATAATCTTTGAGAAAAACAAAAAGAGAACAAAATTTCTTCTCCAAGAGCCAGTCTGTTGTTCTGAGTTTGTCGTTCACTATTGTTTCGTTTAGAATGCTATAAAACTGTTGTGGAGTTCTCAGTGAGTTTTAAGGGTTCTGGTTCAGTATATAAGTGTAATACAGTGACATAACGATCTGCCAGTGCACGTTATGACGGCTGCTGTATAGCTGTTTGGAGGAGTCCGTATATTTATGAGGTCAATACAGGATGAGGTGATTGTATTTTCGACCATCTCTTCTCATGTCTACGACTGTATGGATAGAGTTATGTTATATGCTGATAAGAGGTCTAGGGGTTGTTCTGTGTTGTTATTAATGTTCATATTCATGTCTCCTATTATTATCAAGTATCTGAGGTACCTTCTTCCACAGAAGAAAGCCATTTGTTTAATTCATCTAGAAATTTTGTGGTGATAAAATTGGGCAGTCTGTATATTGAGTTTAATATGGAGTTTTCTTGTTTGATGTTTTTAACTTTGATGAACATATTTTCTGCAAATTCTAATTTATAGTTTTTTTCTATCACTTCTAATTTATTTTTGCTAAATATTATTATTGTCATTCCTCTTTATAAAGCTTTGATAGGCCCACATCTGGATTACTATATTCGAATCTGGTGCACAGGGTTTCTTGGGGATGTCGAGATAGTGGAGAGGATACAGAGGCGAGTGACCAAGGTGGTGAGTGGCATGTGGAATGTTCCATATGAGTATATATTGAAGATGTGTGGATTGCAGAAGTTCGCTGATAAGAGAAAAAGCGGGTTAGGATAGAAACATTTAAGTTGGTTAAAAGTCTGCGTGGTTAGTCTAGCAGCTATGTACTTCGCAACAATATGCCTGGGGAAGGAGTGTCCTTGGTTCGATTCCCGTCAGTGACGTGAGGAGCTGACGGATCTTCCTCTGTCATAGCCAAGTTAGCCGGTCTTGGGTGTAGACAGTAGGTTTTTCCCCCAGTTTATCCGGGTTTTTTCATCCAGCAAAGCAGGAAAACCAGCCTTGAGAACTCAACACTACAGGACGTAGGATACACCGGGTTTAGGGCTGACCACCTTACCTGTGAACGTTTTGAGGTCCGATGATTAAATAACCCTCGACACCGCAAAGTAAAAGAGGGAAAAAGGAAGATGAGATGGGAAGTTGCTTAAAGAGTTTTATAGGATAAACGCAGGAGGCATGTTTCACCACTTGGCTAGAGGGACCGGAATAAGGGGTCATCCCTGGAAATTGAATAAAGGTTTGTTTATTAGGGGTGTGAGGACTAGTTTTTTGCTTGGAGAGTGGTGAATGAGTATAATGGTTTGCTAGAGTCAGTTGTGAGTGCTTTTATTGTTATGGGTTCAAGACGAGGCATAATAGATTGTGTGGATAGATTGGCTCTCCCACAATGAGTCTTCGAACTTCATGGATGTGTCTCTATAATAATAATATTTTATAATAGTTTAGGTGTTACGAAGTAATAGCTTTAGCATTTCACAATGATCATATTTCGTCATAACAAAATGAAAGTGTGAATTTCAATTTTTTTTTTTTTTTTCATTTTGTAAATTCATAATTTCATTATGAAATTGGGTGGGAGGCCACGTGGAAGACCAAGGACTCGCTGGATAGATTATATCCAAAACCTTGGGTGGACACGTTTGGGAATCCCACCAGAACACCTGAGCTTGGTGGCAAAGGATAGTGACCATTGGAAGTTCCTCTTGCAGCTGTTGCCCCCACAACCCAATTGGGAAAGGTGGGCCTTGAAGTTGTATGTTAATTTCATTATTAATTTCATGTTGATATAATGTTAAATCTTTTATTCCCTCTGTGCCTAAAGAAATCTAATTTCATTCTTCTATTATTGTTTCCTTAGTGTTTTACAATTTCCCTTTACCAGATACAATCGTTCATTTTTTTTGTTATTGAAATCAAAGTTAAATAAAATACGGAAATGAAATACGTAGAACAAATGAAATCGTCTTCACCAGAAACGTAACTGCAAGGAATCATACGAATGCAGTAAAATACGTAATTCAATATTTTTTTTTATTCTAGGTATCAATGAATCTGTTGAGAATACCGGTCACTATGAACAAAATAAGAGTTGGTAAAGAGGGGGATGACGTCACGTATCACGTTCTTGGCTGTGATTATCAGTTTGAGATAAGTGATGCCATTTATCAGATGTAGATTAGTGATATCATTGTAGTGTTCTCAGGACATCAGCTGTTGGTGACGTCATCTCTAACTTGGATACATGAGTTGTGTGAGTTCCATCTTTTGTTTGGTTGGGTCATGCATTATGAGTAACGGTTCCAGTATGGAATTCTGGGTAATGGTTTGAGTGAGGAATTTGAAATTGCCTGGAGAGACCCAGCGGTCGATGATGTCACGTTGTGTCTTTGGTTTGAGTGTGAAATTCTGAGTAATGGTTAATGTTTGGAATTCTAAGATGTGCCCTGGTGATGCCAGCGCTCACTGACGTCCCGTTGGCTTTTCGTTAGCGTATGGAATTCTGGGTGATGGTTAGAGTATGGAATTCTGAGAAGTGCCTTAAAGTACCCAGCTGTCGATGACTTTGTGTCTTTGGTTCGAGTGTGAAATTATGACGAATAGGTTCAGCATGTAATTATGGGTGAGGATATTTGTCTATATGTTGCAGCAAGAAGTTTCAAATAATCTAAGTGTGCGGTATTTCATCCCCAATTTAGACTATAGGAATTTTTAGTTTACTGTCAAGAGATATCACCACGTGTGTGTGTGTGTGTGTGTGTGTGTGTGTGTGTGTGTGTGTGTGTGTGTGTGTGTGTGTGTGTGTGTGTGCGTGTGTGTGTACGCGTGTGTTCATATTACATTTTCTTGTGAATAAGTAGCAATACACATTTCCTAAAATAATTAATTACTGGATTCAGTGTCTTCCCCTTTTTTTCGTTCCTGAATTAATTTTAATGTAGGAATTTCACTACGATTTCCTAATTTTAATCATAAATAGATTGTGCATACATAATTAAGCAGAAATCTCTATGTTTCCAATCATCTTTATATCTTTACTAGGGGGCTACGCCCTCCTGCCGTCTACGGCGCTCAACCCTCTATGTTCCGGACTGGTAGGCCGGTTCTCCTTGAATTCTGATGACTCGAATTTTGAAGACTGGACACTCAGGGTAGCCCATCAGTTTCAAAACTTTTCAAATAACTTGCCAAAAAACGTGACACAAAAACGTTACATAAAAAGGCTTATCTTATATATATATATATATATATAAAGGTTTAATGACTATTACCGAGAGAAAAGATGACAAGATATATTTAAAAAGATACTACTAGTTTACTAGTTTCGTTACATGAACATCCTCAGGTATCACAATCAAAGAAGTATATAAAAAAATTACAGAGACTGAAAATTGTGCTAACCGAACAAGTATAAAAAACAGTAGCGTGATTGAAAAAAATGCAAGTATGAGTTCCAAACAAACGAATACTACGCGCTGTCGCGAGTGCGCCAGTACTAAACAGAAGCAACGTGTGCGTCAGAGAGATTGTTACTCAGGCTGTTGTTGATATGAGAGGAATCTAGAGAAATTTCCCGGGATTCAACAATCTTTCTTTCGAGTTCATCGTAGCGTACATGGATGTTAGCAGTTTGAGTCCAGTTTAGAATTGTTTGGAACTCATACTTGCATTTTTTTCAAACACGCTACTGTTTTTTATACTTGTTCGGTTAGCACAATTTTAAGACTCTGTAATTTTTTTATATACTTTTTTAATTGTGATACCCAGAGATGTCCATGTAACGAAAGTAGTAAACTAGAAGTATCTTTTTATATATATCTTGTCATCTTTTCTCTCGGTAATAGTCATTAAACCTTTTTTTATAATATTCCAACCGAGTAAAAATGAATTTTGAATATATATATATATATATATATATATATATATGATGTGATTTTAAAGATGTTAAAGTTCATAACTTTTTTTTTTCATAATTAAGTGTTAACTCCTTTTCTTTCCATAATCGATCAGAATTATATGATGAGATGAAATTATGGAGTTGTATATCAACTTCAAGCAGAGTATGTGAGCAAAATAGGTCACTGTGACTCAAAAAATCGACGCGATATAACTTAAATATGGAGAACACGCCAACACAAAAATTTGTTCATTTAAGTTTACAAATACGCATTTAATTTTAATAAAATATTATTTACAGGTATATTCATGGAGAATAATTCGATCATGTAATTACCAAGAAACATTTCCTGTGATTTAGTTTACGCCCTTCACATTTCAAATAAAAAAAACATTCTCTTAATGGGTTTATTAATAAAATTGATCTTTAGATTCAGGACTATTAGAAGTATGGCTTCTCACGTCTGATATGGTGTTATCTGGGAAAGTACATTATGCCTGCTTAAAGATTCCTTGTGTTCATTGTCCCCAAATACGCACAAGCATATAGCGCTTGTAAATGTCCCAAAATAAAAAATGTTTATCGAACTGAATGAAGTCCTGAAAGCATAATTTTACCATCGAAGAGTTGCTATAACCCATCCATTAATAGGATAGCTGGTAATTCAGCTTCTGTGAACCGTAGATGAATGTCAATATCATGCCTTTTGGGTGAAAATCGCTCAGCTCCTTTGTGAGAGGAAACTTTACTACACCATCTTCTGTTGCATCGATGATAAGCTCGCCATCTTGGCATTGGAGAAGAATACAGTCTCTGATATCAACGTCATAATGTACCCCTGCGCTGTAAATAACCGAAGATATCGTTCACACATTGTCGCATATTTTCCCAGCTGATTCTCGATGACTACACCACACCACACCATACTGTATGTATCTTACAAAATAGCAATGTTTCCATCTTTTAGAGCTATGTGGAGTGTTTTGTCTCGTGCTATTTTCTGAAGAAAGAAAATTTCAGTGGCTTTTGTGTCTCACCCATTATACTACTTTACCTGACACACAACACAACATAAGGCGATCTGGAATGAAATGGACTGAACTAAACGGAAAATTCACCTGAGTCTTGTCCCTTATAGATTAGTTTAGCCTGTCCACTTCCTTACAATATAACATTCACGCAGATGACGTTGCGTGCATGTTTTCTCATGCTTCTCGATGTCGCCTTGCAGTGATATTACTATTTGACGTCATAGGACAAATCTTAATTATGCAGAAAGTTTTTTAACTTGGGTATAATATGTTAAAGATACCAAGTAATTTATTAAACTTGGTTTTAATCCTTTTTTCCCAGGTAAGCAAACAGACAAGTCAAGTTTACGCCTGAACGTAGTTCAAGTCCGAGGAAACTCGGTGTAAAGGTGGATAAAGCTCTGATCACTTTCCTTAGTATTTCTCTCTAATGCAAAGCACATCCCCTAGCAGAGATGTATGATTCTATGCATTAAAGGCAAGAGCCACTACTCAGACCGGTTTCGACCTTTATTGAAGTCTCGTCAGTGGGAGCCAGGTTCAAACAATGTCAAGGTTTAAGTAATGCAGTTTTTATTTAATAAGTTCTAAGCACCTTTTGGCAACTTACTTAAATAAAGTCTATAAGTTCTGCATTACTTAAACCTTGGCATTGTTTGGGCCTGGCTCCCACTGACGAGACCTCAATAAAGGTCGAATCCGGTCTCAATAGTGGCCCTTGCCTTTAATGCATAGCATCATACATCTCTGCAAGGAGATGTACTTTGCATTAGAGAGAAATACTAAGGAAAGTGATCAGAACTTTATCCACCTTTACACCGAGTTGGACTCGGACTTGAACTACGTTCAGGCGCAAGCTTGACTAAGTTTAATTAGGAAAAAAGAAACAAAAACTTTTAAGATCTTTAAAAAGGCATCGAACCACTTGTTGGTTAACACAGATCAAAATATTCGGGTGAGTCATGTATACAATATAAAAAGATTATTGGAAACAGAGACTTCTGTTTAATTATGCAGAAGTTTCAAAAATATTTAAGATTTAAATTACTACAGTGAAATTAATAATGGAATGAAAAAAGTGGGGGAGGGAATACTGATATCCAGTAATCAATTGGTTTACGAAAACATGTACTGCTACCTATCGAGAAGAAAATGTGAATGTAAAAAAAACACTTGCAGTAACATCTCTTGACACTAAACTAAAAATTCCTATAGATCAAATTAGGAATGAAAATATCACACACCCGTAAATTATTTGAACTCTTGCTGCCACCTATAGACAAATATCCTCACCCATAACTATATGCTTAACTTATTACCCTTAATTCCACACTTGCACCGAAGACATAATGTGATGTCATCGACAGCGGGGTCCCCCAGGACGCTTCCCACAATTCCATGCTCTAACCGTTACCCACTATTCCATACCGAAACTAAAGGCCAATGTGATTTCATTGAAAGCATCATTCCAGCGCATATCCCAGAATTCCACACTCTTTATATTACCCAGAATTCCACACTTGAACCTGAGGCCAACGTGACGTCAATAAATGGCTTCACCAGAGCACTTTCCAGTATTACACACTCGAACCAACGGCTCACATGACATCATTTACATCTGGCATCACCATGACAAATCCCAGAATTCCACACTCTAACCACTACCAGAATTCCACACTTGAACCCAAAGACACAACATGACGTCATTGAGAGCTGGTACCCCATAGCAATTTTCAGAATTCGTTACTCCAACCATTACCTGGAATTCTATAGTGGAAACCACTACCCATAATGCATCACTCCAACGAAGCAAAAGAGGGCGTTCACACAACTCATGCATCCAGGATAGAGATGACGTCACCAACAGCCGAGGCTCAACACACTATAATGACATCACTAATCGACATCTGACAAATGACGTTACTTATCTGAAACTCATAACTACAGTGATGCACATCACTCGCGACGTCCATGGCTGTGGTTATAGTTCAACTGAAAACCAGAACGGTTAGACAAATTTTTGTAAATTTGTCGAACCGTTTTAGTTTACCAAAATACCAAATCGGAATAAAATTCATCCCATTTTACTTGTCGGGTGTGGAAACCTGACATTCTAATACGTTTTGAAGAAAATTAATCTTTCAGTGAATTATGAAAGAATTCGTCTTAAAATTATCGGAGAATCGTTTTTTAAGATCAATTGCATTTGCGACGAATTGTTGTGCGACGGGGTATCGTTTGGCGAACTGTTTATTCGGCAAATTGTCTTTTCTATGAATTGATATTTTATTCGTTAAAGATTTGTTCATTTAATTGTTTATTGGATTATTTACTTTTTTCATGAATTGTCGTTCAATGAACTGCCATTCGGTAAACTACTTTCGATTAACGGTTTTCCATGAATTTTCATGGAACCCCAGAAAACATATGGGGTTCCATGTTTTCTGGGGTTTAATAAGATTTATTCATGACTAAGGAATCAGAATGCAAGACACTTTTATTTCAATTTTAAGTCTCCTTACATTGGAGAAACTGAACAGCAATTATGGTTATTATCACAACGTAAATTTAAATGATGATTTCTAAAATTACTTCCTCATCAGTTTGATCACTGTCCTTGACGCAGATTACTACTGACATGTCATCTCTCCCTGAAAACAAACAAATGCTATTATTATTGAATTTCAGGGCTTAAACATGTGAACAGAAATTAGAATTAGGAATAACTATTTCAAATTAGATGCTTTTACAAATAGTTTTACAACAATAACGATGATGTGATTATTATCACATAAAGCTGTATTTTATATAGCTATTATTATATTTCATTTTCATGCTGTTTGAAAACAAAATGATAAAGAAATCATTAAAATATGTATTTCATGTTGTGTGTTGGCTGAAGAAGTATGAGATATCACATTTCAACGAGATACGTACATTAAGATGAAAAGCCAAACGTCTATATTTTCTTAATAACGGATTTTTATCCCCTTAATTTACATATTTACATTATGAATGAACGCCTTTTGCTTATAGTTGGTTAATCGTTTAGAATTACAGTCGAAGCAGCTAAGGCTCTGCTGGAATCTATTAAACAGTTTGGCAAGATCAATTGCAACAGTAGAGGTTTCTCTAACCTCTTTAGCAGACTTTTATGTCCTTTGGGGGGGGGGAACAGATGCATATGCTCTGTCTTTTTATCTTTCCTTTCTTTTTTTTTTTTTCATGCCGTGAGAATGGAAGCCAGCTGAGTATAAAGAACACAAGAGAGATGTTAGTATTGAAGCATATCTCATAAGTGCAAGTAGGGGGGAGGGGGCGTCATCAGGCTGTCTGAACATCACCGGCATGTTGTGAATGATGTGCAGTGTCTCAAAAAAGAGGGTAATACTGTGTCCAAGGGATTTTGGACTCCTGCTGTTAAGTAGCACGGCTGATGTTAATTCCCTTCAGGAAGATTTGAACACACTTTTGTCTTGAACACAGGAGTGGGGTTGTAGTTTTAATATACCGTAAATAAGAGCAACGTAGTGCATTTGGACTGAAGAAATATAAGACCGTGTGCTTCCTGCGTGTACTGCAGGAAGTGAATGATATTCGAAATCTGGCAGTGAAGTTTATTGGGCATATTTTAAGTGTTGCAAAGACTGCACATCGTAATACTGCTATGACAGAAGTACACTAAAATATAATGATAAGGAGGTGGTTGTGCCAGTTCATAAAGCAGTGGTCAAACCATTGACTATTGTGCTCAGACATGATCACCTGGTTTGCATTGGAGAGCGTCCAGAGAAGGGTGACTAAGATATTATTAGGAGTCTGGAATGTTAGGTATGAAGAGAGGACAAAGGAATGTGGATTACAGAGTTTGGTGGATAAGAGGAAAAGAGGTGATGTGACAGAGACATTTAGATTAGCGTGGAGATTTCATTGGATTAATTCAGATGGAGTATAAAATGGGTATAAAGTGAGATGGGAGGAACAAGAGACTATCTCTGGAAGTTATGTAATAGTCTGGTGATGGAGGAGGAGATTTTTTACATAGAAAATTATGGAGGAAATCGACGTATTTCCGGAATATGTTCTTAATATAGGCAGTTTAAAGGAGTTTAAGATTTAGTATGATAAATAAACCGCTTGGAAAGAAATCAACGGACACCATAATGTAAGAAACAAACAGCCAATGCGTACACGTCAATAAGATTAATATCTCCTTTCGCTGCTATGACTGCAGCAATCCTTCGAGACATACTTTCCCTAAGCGTAACACAGTGATCAATGGGAATTTTGGACCATTCTTCCTGCAAGCATGTAATGCGGTCCTGGACTATTATAGAGTTGCCATTCCTTAACCTCATCCTAAGTTTCAGTTCACCACTGATGTTCAATAGGGATGAGATCTGTGTTCTGTAGACGCCCGTCATATGTGGTGACATAAATGTCCACAAAGTACGCAATTACACCAGACATGGTGCATTGATATTTTGGCACTGCATTGTCCAAAATGTTCAGATAACTCACGGAGTTTAATGTTCGTGGCATCAGAAACAAAAGTCAGATGCCAAACCAGGAAAAAGGACCATACCCTCACACCATCACCTCCAAATTTCATAGTTTTGGATAGGAATTCTGGTTGGAGACGTTCACCGGGCATCCGTCACACCCACAACTGTCTATCTGCTCAACAAAGGTGTAGGTAGGTTCTTAGTTGCATAACACAGCTTTCCGAAATTCGTCATCCCACTGTACAGCTCTTTGCACTTCCGAAGACGACGTTGCATGCTGGTTCGGGTAATGTGGGGCTTGCGTATTGCGGTCCTAACATGGAAACTGAAACTCGTGGTTAGAACCCGATTCTGATTTTTTTTGTGCAGATTCGTATTCCAGTTGATGCCCGAATGTTCTGCTCCGCATTCAACGCATTGGCCGACGAATGCCGATTTTCACATGCATTACTCTTAATGGCAACCTATGGTCACATTCAATGAGTTTTGGAGGGGGTCTTTCACTGCGGTGACACGTAGTCGACTCACTGCACTTCGATCTTAGTATGTTATCACTGATTGTCGACCTGAGATGGTCCAATTTGACAGCAATTGCCGAACAGATAGGCCTTCTACATGGCATCCTATCATAATGCCTCTTCCAAGCTCCGTCATTTCTCTTCTCGCAACCATTACACCTGGGCACAGTTGCACTCACTTGAGGCATCATATTCCTGCATTTTTACTGTCTACAAACATGTGACTCGTTACATGGAACCTCCATGCATCTTGCTCATTGGGGGGGGGGGGGGGTTCAATTCACTACTTTCGAAACAGGGTATATTGTCAATTGAATGAATGTCCTACGTGGAGTCTACTGACTTCGTGGAGGATATAAGAATAATAATATGAAAAGCACAGCAAAATAAATAATACAGAAAGCATAGAGAGATAATGTAAATAGCAGTAAATATAGTAAATGGGCTATTTACTATATTATGGAAATTCATATTATTATTATTATTATCTGAGACCTCCATGGAGGAAGGCCATAAATCACCAAAACCCGCTACCATACCTTCCCTTAAATTCATTCACACTAGATGCACTCACTACCCCTAAGGGCAAATTATTCTACCCACTCACTGCTCTCTGTGAGAAAAACCTAGCTATTACCCAATTCATGACTGAGAACAACCTTAACTTCCATGGATGCCCCCGTGTTCTCTCCACGCCTTCCATATAACAAAAAATTTCATCAGTTGAAATGCTATAACACCCATTCAAAAGTTTACTAGACCGCTATCATATCACCCCTCTTTCTCTGTTAACTAGAGTCTGTAATATACATGCTCGTAATCTATCCTCATAATCTAAATCCCATAATCCAGATATAATCTTTGTAACTCTTCTTTGCACCCTTTCCAAGGCTTCTTTATCCCGTTGGAACCAGAGAGACCAAATCTGCACACTGTAATCAAAGTGTGGTTTTATCAAAGCCTTATAAAGGGGGAAAAATTACTTCCTAATCCTATCATGTCAAGGTTCACTTCAACATAGAAATTAGCATCTTAATTGTATTTGCAACCTTTGCTATGTGACTTTTGAACTTTAGATTCTTATCCACCAATACACCAAGATCCCTTGCCTCTTCAGTTTCTTGTAGCCTAACCCCGCCAATATAATATTCCGCTGGAACTCTAATCACGCCAAAGTGCATAACGTTACACTTACTAATATTAAACTGACAGCCATTTTCGTTTGCCCAGATTTCCAGTCTATTCAAATCATTCTGTAATTACTGAATATCAGTAGCATCCCTGATTGCCGTGCCTATCTTCGCATCATCGGCAAACAATTGCACATCTGATGATAGACTCTGCTTGATGTCATTAATGTATAGATTGAACAATAATGGCCCAAGGACTGAACCCTGAGGTACACCACTGGTTACCTCAAATCTGGCAGATTCACCCACTGTATACCACTTTTTGATATCTGTCAGTTAACCATCCCCTGATCCAAGTCAAGAGATTATGTTCCAATCTCATATTCTCCAGTTTACGCAACAGCCTTTCATGTGGTATCCTATCAAATGCCTTAGAAAAATCCAACATTATCATAGCGTATGCATTCCCTTTATCCAACTTGGCCATAACATTGTTATAAAATATGAACAAATTGCTAAAACATGACCTTCCTTTAGTAAACCCATGCTGTTCCCTGCATAGTTTAGAATGCTTATCTACCCATTTCTGTATGCGAGTTCTTACCAACTTCTCTAAAATCTTCACTACCACACCAGAGATACTAATAGGTCGGTAGTTAGATACATCAGTTTTTGCACCACCCATGTGCAATCGAACTATCATGCATTCCTATGGTATCATTCCTGAGCTGAGACTCAAGTTATACACATGAGTGAAAGGCATAGCCAATTTAGCTGAACATTCCTTAAGCAAACGGACTGATATTCCATCTGTCCCTATTGACAAATTCCTATCCAGGTTATGCAAGAGCTCCTTCAACCTCATTTTCATGAACCTCTAACTCTTCATCCAACGCATCAGTAGCACCATGCACCAGGCTACATACACCTGGTTGATATATCTTAGCAAAGTGAACACTCACTAACTGAACAATCTCCTTAACTTCCGTCACTCGTGTACCATCTGCTTTCAATAAAGTTATTCTTCCACATTCATTCTTTCTTTTGCTTGCGGCATACCAATAAAATGCTTTCGGATTGTCTTTAGCTGGCATGACTAATTTCTTTTCATACTTTTTTAGCTTTCCTCGCAATACTCGTTAATTTTCTGGCCTGAATTTTATATTTCATAACTCCTCTCACTCTTATTCTTACGATATTATTTCCACATCATCTTCTTCTTGTGGATCTCTAGCTTAATAAGGCTGCACATCCATTTCATTCCCAAACTATTTATTCTTCAAACACCAGTGACACATTCAGACACCGCCTCATTCAACACTTTTTGTAAGATTCCCATGCATTGTTGACATTTTTCCATTCATTAACTGAAATCCTGGGACGAAAGATAGTATTATCCTAAGTAGATCATAATTTCCAGCTTTGTAGTTCCGCATGTAACTTGTTTTAATCGGAGCTTCAATATAGAACATGTAATGTTCTATGTTCTCCTAAACTCACTCATGTTTTTCTGTTGACTTTTTTTCTATTTCAGGACATGAAAATGAATAAAGGATCTGTATGAAATAATAGAATTGCTCTTAAAGATCAAGCATAAAATCACTGGATTTGCACATATATTCAGACTACCATTCTCCCAATCTAAGTTATTTGAAAAAATTTGAAATAAAAGGTTTTTATTTCAAAAAAAATTAAACACAAAACGCGACTTTAAATTAAAAAAAAATAAAAAAACTTGAACTTTCTCAATTGCAATATGTTGGACTAGCATCTATTGCTTCTGCTTTTTCTTCAACTCATCCATTCTTTCGGACGGATACAATGTCCCGATTAGGCATCACGATGAAATAATGCAGTCGGTACGTCACTTGTCTGCTGCATACTGCAAGAGCAAATATTTGTGGCTGTAAATCTGTGTTTCAAGGGTCCGGTTTGCATGTTCTGAAGGACGAAAAACCCGAGTTTTCGGAGAAAAAACTCTCTATCTCCATACGATATCGGATAATTTATAATTCGATTGAAAAGAACTGATAAAGGTTCCTCATGAATTCGAATCCGGGTCTTTTTATTATTATTATTATTATTATTCCTGATACCTCCAAGGAGTCCGAAGACTCATCGCGGGAGGTCTAGCCAAAGGAGTCGTGTGTACCATGGGAGCTACTGATGCTCTCGACACAACTTACTTATTCTGTTTTCATTTCTGGCTGGAAGATCTAAACACTGAAGAAATAAGAAACCGTTCATATGTCCCTCAAAATTCCAGAAACTCCATTCTCTTTCGTATTCAATTTATACTGCTATAATTAAAATCTCTCATAGTTATCCTCAAATTGATCTGCCTAGACATTTCTGCTCATCACTGTATGTTTCTTGGCCTATAGTAAAATTCCACTAAATATCTTATCCTGTTCGCCTCCACTCACACTATACCCTGTCAAAGCTATTAGTGCGATTTACTTCAAATTCTCCACACTAAGAGAAACCAACTCATCTCATCATCACTAACACTCCACCGTCCCATTTTCTTGCGTGACGTAAAAATATGCTATACTCCTCTTCTTCTATTCCTGTCAAAACAACTTCTTTTGTCAACCAAGTTTCACTGATTCTAATAATCGTTGGACAGTCTGAGGCTATTAATGCATCCAATTCACATTCTTTATTCCTGAGTCTCCTGGCATTTGTACTCGTATGTAGAAACATAAATTTTTGTGCCTTTCTGACTCAGGTGATACATTGCAGTTTGCCTATGCAATACACCATACATTCTCCCATCTCCCAAATGATTTTCCTCACACGAGGCTACCCCTATAAGTATCCACCATGGAACTTATTGTTTACCTATCCTCGTCCAAAAAACAACAACATACAATCAATCTCTCTCTCTAGAAACGTATTCTACAAACCCTTGTATTATACCTTGCAAAATGTATTCTTTAACTTCTGGTAGGCCTGCCGACAGTGAATCAAGATACAGAGATATAGTGGCCGCCATAACTGATTGAAGGAAAAGGTACAATACACGAAACAATAGTATATTTGTACACACCCTTGGGTCAATTTAATGGGGAGTTTAATTTCCTCCCTAACAAAAAGTAATTCAATTCATCCCCCTTGACAACCTAAGCTGTACGGTCGTGTTGGTCAGTTGTGCAAGTATGGATGTTTTCATGTGGTTGGTGTCACGATTTTGGAGGTCCCATGGTAGTTCACGTCACGATTTTGTTACTTACTTTTCATGAGGGGGGAGGAATTTCCCCTTATCAAAAATTAATTTCTAATATACTTTTGATAAGGAAGTCTTGTATGGTAGGCGGTGGGCGCTTTGCTATGTATTACAGATTACAGGTTGACGTCACGATTTTGGAGGTCACATGTTAGTTCACGCTAGTTTGCTGCAAACACACTTTCGATGAGAGGGACGGATTGTCTCCTTATAAAAAAAATTATTTCTATTGTCCTTTTGATAAGGAAGCTATGTATGGTACGTGGTGGTCGTTAGCTATGTATTACATCACGTGTATGTTTTGAGCGCACATTGCAGTTGATGTCGCGATTTTGTTGCCACACACTTTTGATAAAGGGGAAGTATTGTCTGTGTCCATAGGCTGCTGGAAGGATATTTCAGAATGAGTTTGTCCTTAAGCTAAGAGAAATATGAGCTGCCTTGTTATGTGGAACCGACCTCTTTATAGTAATGGAAGTAATACTATCTGTTTGAAGTTAATGGGAAACTCTGATGACATTTTTTCCGCTGCAGTTCACTGTGTTTCAGCATCTGTGTTATATCACTCAGAGCATTCCAGGTTATAAATGCAGTCCCAATATATTCTTCAAGCTTTTCCAATAGAGAAGTCCAGTTTATGTACACAAAAAAAGGAACATTTATTGAATAACGTACGCTGTTATTTCTCTTTTTAACCATTTTTAATTCAATAATAATAATAATTTGTTTCAACTGCTTTTCCTAAAAAACAATAGAGAATCCGCCTTGTTCATAGCTTGCTATATTTTCATCTTCTTTAGCGACTGATTAAATCCTTTAGAAATACATAAATGAATAACAAAAATCCATTTCCAATCCTTCTATTCTCTGTAGTCATGTTTTCCTTCGGAAATTTGAAAAATTGTGTTTAATGGGTAAACTGTCGACGTTTTGCAGAAATCAAAATAATTCACCTCATAATCATTGTTATAATCTAATTCGTCACAAAATCTAACAGATTTCTGAATAGTGATCATCACTTAACGAAAACATGCGATGCTATGCTTGATATCTCCAAAAATAATACTCTGCAATATAATCCTAAATAAGATTTTTATTACGCTCTCAATAACACTATAAGAATAACTGGCTAATAATTATAAATTTTCGATAGAAAGAGATAACTTCTAATCATAACGAGTTATTGAAAATAACCCTGAGCTGTTTAATTAGCTCCGACAAGCATTTCTGCAACTATGAGGCTTTGTCATCAGTTGGCAGACATTGTTTTAAAAAATCGACAACTTCCTTCTCTGTATGACGTATTTGGTCACACGACACATCGTCTACCAGTGTTATCTCTTCTTCGTCCTCAACTTCAGTGTCATCAATATGAACACTAAGAATCGCAGAGTTCTTCTTCGGTTCTTTTTTGTCTCAATCTTTTCCAAATTGTACGTAAAATGTTTAGAATTGATTTTAGCTCTTCTAACTGACGTTAGCTAAAGTTTAATTTTATAGTCTTCAATAAATGAGCTGGTAAGTGATGGCTGTTTGCATTTATCATACTAATTAGGTGATTTTTTCAGATCTCTATATTTTATACAAAGATTTTCTTATTGGCATATATGTGTGAGGATTTCAGTAATCAACAGAGCGACTTGTATAAACCGAAAAGGAAGATGAAACGTTTTGTCAAAGCCAATTGTAATATGCGGTGCTTTTCTTGTATGGCTTCTCGCCACTTCTCGGAGAATCAAGACTTAGATATCGGCCGGCAATTGAAGACATTGAGCAAAAAAAAAAGGAGGCAGCTCCAGTTTGCGTCGAAAATTGAGTTATTGGTTGAACAGTGCATAAAAATCACAAAATAACTTAATGGAATAACGAAAAGGTCCAATAAGTCAGTGCAGAGTTATAATGATTATAACTTGCATCATACAACTTTGCGAGTAATATTCGTGATTTCTTGTAAATATTTCATTGCAGTTTTGATGAATTGATGAATAAAGATAAAATTGTACAGCAGTGGACATGATACTGTAGTGAGTTATATGAAAAAACACTGGATTTAGATTGCATTGGGAAAGTGACTGAAGAATTGAAGCAGATATCACCACCAGGTAATGATATTGACATTTTAAGAGGAGAGGTAGAAAAAACAATAGGACAGCTAAAACAGAACAAGAGTCCTGGTATCGATAACATCACTGGAGAAATGATTAATTATGGTGGTGAAAGTATGGTTACAGAAATGCACCAACTATGTAATATGGTATGGAAAGAAGGAAAAATGCCAGAGGAGTGGGTGAAATCAATATTAGTGATATTATACTAGAAAGGAAATAAGCTGGAATGTAAAAATTATAGAACAATTGCCTTGACAAGTCACCTTGGTAAAGTGATGATGATGATGATATTGACAGAAAGATTGAGAATACAATTGGAAGAATACCTTGCAGACGAGCAAGCAGGATTTAGGAAAGATAGAATCACAATTCAACAGATGTTGACAATGCGGTTAATAGCAGAGAAAGCCAGGAGTAAAAACAAAAACCTATATACTTGCTTTGTTGATTTTCAGAAGGCACTTGACAGTATCGATCAGAAAGTGACATCAGCAGTGCTAGAATCCTATGGAATTGATAAAAAAACTAACAGCTATATTAAAAGATGTTTATCAGAATGCAGTTGCAGCAGTTAGAATAGGTGATGATTTGGGGAAATGGTTCAAAACAAGCAGAGGTACTAGACAGGGGGACCCAATATCACCAAGCATTTTCATCGCACATTTAGAAAGATCAATGGACAAACTAAAGGAAGTTGCAAAATGAATATCTGTACACGGAATGAGAATTAACAATCTAAGATTTGCAGAAGACATTGTTATTATTGAAGAAGATGAAAGAGAACTACAAAAAACACTGAAACTGTTAAATGTGAAAGGGCAGAGATTTCGACTTCTTATGAACTTTGAAAAAACGAGGACAATAGTATTTGGTGAGAAGAACATGAAATAAAAGATTCAAGTGGATGGAACTGATATAGAAAATATAGAACAATTCACATATTTGGGAAGTAAAATGGCATATGATTTGAACTGTAAAAAAGAAATAAAGATCAGGATTGCAAAGGGAAGAACATATCTGAAGGCCATGGATAACATCTGGAAAAGTAAAGTGATCAGCTTGCAAACAAAACTAAGAGTACTGGAAACGCGCATCTTTAGCAGTGTACGGTATGGATATGAAACGTGGGTAATAAATAAGGAATAAAGAAAAAGAATTTTGGCATTTGAAAGAACTTGTTACAGCAAGATTCTAAGAATGGGATGAGTATAGAAAATTACAAAAGAGCTCTATCAGAAGACACAACCAAAGGAGGATCAAATGCAGAAGATTATAAAACTGAAGCTGCAATTATTTGGACCCATCTGCAGAATGGGTGAGGAACGGAAGATAAAGACATTCATATCTGCTATTATGGATAGTGTAAAGAGAATAAGTAAACCATACAGAGAATGGCTAGACGATATAAAGGACTGGTGTGGAATGGGTGTACAGAGAAACTGCGACAATGTCCACTGGACAATGAAACGTGGAAGAAGATAGTGAAGGAGGCATCGAACACCAAAGAGCAGTAAGCCCATGGTTCTTTATGATGATGATGAATCCGTTTGAAGTAACAATGTAAAATGTTTTTGGAACAGTTTTTATTTAGGTTGATAAAATTAGAGCTGCCTTCTTTCTGCAAAATCTTCAATTTAAAGTGGAATGGAGAATAAATGTTGTCGTACCAATAAGAATTGCTTCAGCGATATGTTGAGTGTACAGGTTTGGATCGGTAGATTGAAAACAAAACGCGAATCAACGAAATGAAGGACAGATCTCACGAAGATCATCCCACTTAGCATTCTTATCATACCAGACAACATGTGGATGAGAATTACTGCACGAGTGTGCTGAGTGAGACAACAAATCAATATTACATTGTGACATTGTGGTCTGAATTGCGTGTATACTCGTACTTAGGAGGGTTACCAGTAAAGAAGAGATCCGGAGTGCTGGATAGTAGTTACGATTATCTGGAATTGCGGTAGACATTAACATCTGAGCAAGATCACCTGTTATAGCAAATATCTCATCATTTATAAGTGCTTGATCTATACAGTTGAAAAACGAAAGCGACTTAGAATTGTGAGTAGTAAACTCTTCAAGAAAATCAACCTTACTATTTGGAAAATTGTACTGAAGAAAGTCAACATATACACAAAAAAGCAATTTTTTAAACATATCAATCGTTGGTGACATTATGGGACAAATCGAGCTACAAACAGAATCTGATAGAATAGGACTGAGAGAATTTTAACCAAAGAAAATCAAAATACCAGGAAATTCTGAATAGAAAACTCTATGACCTGGTATATCAAAGTAAACATGTACATAATATTTCAAAGTGTGATATGATAAAGAAAATCGAACAGGATGTAGTTGGGGAAACAGATGTGAGCAGCCATTGAAGAAACTGATATGTGCATCAGTTTTTTCAATGCTTGAAGAAACTAATGTGTGCATTTCTCTTAGGAAAAATGTGTGTGGATTTGCTAACTGGAGGTGAAAATGAACATCGGTGAGGTTGACACTGAGACGACGTATATTTAGGACGTATAATAAAGCAATGGGACTGGACGGGATTTTGCCATGGGTTTTGAGAGAATGTGCTGAAGAACTAACAGCTCCCTTGACAGCTTCTGTTGCATTTCCTAACTACACTCTTTAGGTTTTTCTCTTATTTAATTGTCTTCTCTGGCCACTACAAGGCCCGGATCTGAATCCCCATTGAGAATATATGGGAGTGTTGGATAAGCAGATCAAGGAGCATAGTCCTCTTTGTGAAATCTGAGCCAGTTAGGTGAATGCCTGGTATGTTGTATGCAATCCAACACCTTGTGGAATCTATGCCAATACAGCATATGTGCTGTAATTTGATTAAAAGCAATTATAATCTCAAATATAATTTCCCATAAAAATACAAAAATAAGCCTAATATAGTAGTAATTTTAATTGTTCAAACTTGTTATTGTAACTTACCCGAGAATCTGGGCTACACTGGAGACCTGAAGCACAAGGACAAATTTGCAGAAAAATCCCTAACATACCCACTTCACATTTATCACCTAATAAAAACATCATTATTATTATTATTATTAGTAGTAGTAGTAGTAGTAATCAGGGTCGTATTCATGGGTGTGCTAACTGTGCGGTGGCACAGGTCCCCGCAAAGCGCAAAAAATTGAAAAAAGAAAATTAATTTTTTAAAATTATTATATAAATTAATATTATAATTATTATATAAAAATATTATTATATAGAAAATATATGTATATAATTTTACAACCAATTATTGTTGTTATAGTAAGCGAAATAAGATCGAAGCACTAGAGCGGTATTATTTGAAACTACTCTAAGATATATAACAATATCCTACAACACTGGTGGAGAACCAATGGCACGCCTGAGAATTTTGCTGGCACGTCAAACATTTACAAATGGTATCCTTTTATACGCTTATTAAATTATTCAACCTTTTTTAATTGTTACAATACGTAAAGGTTAAATTTTGTTTTACAGGAGAGAGCAGCTATGAAGACATGAATTCTATTGGTGTGGTATTAACAAAAGATCACGTGACCCTTTAAAGACAAATGGAACCGACAATTTTTGAGTTGAAATGCTAATTCTCTTCAACCGAATTCTATAGCATCATAACATCATATGTGAGTCATAACAACATTCACTATATATTTCTTAGTTTTAAAACATTCACGACGGGGGGTGTCGTTTATCGTTCCGAAAGAACTTCTCATCACCGGCAGGCTCACCTCACACAAAGTTTCAACACTTGGTTGATTTTTATTGCCTTGTTTGCGTTTGAGCTGGAAGGAACTATGAAATGCTAATTCCATAGTTTTTCAATGGGAAGTTCTTAAAGACATCTAGTGTAGCAGAAAACAATTTCGGTTATATAAGTTCTCTTTGCCTTACTTCTCTTCAAATACTAAATACCTTTCCCTCATGTACTAACTTCATCCTGGTGTGAACCATTTCACAGTGTGTGTCTGCTCAGCCTGATTCCCGTATTCCAAGTTTGCAGAGTGATTTTGGAAAGCGCCAGGTAAATCGTGGAGAAAGAATGTCACCCAAGACCTTCACACTTCGCAAGCTACATGATGGAATGAAAATTTCTTTCGGAGTGATGGATTTGGATTCCTTACCATCGTGTTGGGGAAGACGGGTTCCATGAGGACTTCAGGAGGGGAATGCTGTCTTCACTGTGTGTTGGAGGTTTAACTTCTTCCATCTTCGAAGGCCATCTTTGTAGAAATTTGTTAGATTCACTGAACTTGTGCTCTTGTCATTTTTATGGTTATGGAGAAAGAGGCATCTAGTGGCAGAACTGAAAATATATTCGGTGGTGTGTTTGTGTGCCATTTCCTGTTGTGGGATGTTAAGGAGTAGGCTAGTGTGGAACGTTGTTATCCTGTTGTCAATTGAGGTGATGTTTTGTACTCCTTCTTTAGAGATGTACTTTGCTTGGAGTAGAAAAGCCAATTTGTTTTGTTCCATATAAATCGATTGATGGTTGACTTTATTTGTTTGATGAATTTAACTGGTGGCGTGAGAATCTTTAGTGTATACCAAAGGACGTCGGTGGCTATTTGGTTAAAAATTATTGTTCTCCCTCTTGTGGAGGCAGAGGCTCGTATTGCTGCCTTCTTTCCTAATCTTGCTTGAAAGGTTTAATCGTTACATAGTGAGATGAATATAAATTAGATGGAGTTTACATCTTCTAACAATGGGTAAAGAAAAGAGGAGAAGATGGGGATTCATTACATCTCTTGCACGGGCAAGTGGGTTTATCTCCTGGAAACTCGAGTTTTTCGTCGTGTAAACTCAATAAAATCTACAGTTGAACCCACACTATTTCAAACAAGACTGTATCCTGTTGTGTAGATGCCAAGAGATGATAGCACTTGTTTGCCGGTCTCTCCATCGGTGGCCGTCTATAATTAGTGATAGTCTTGCGCCAACTATCTCTGATTGACTACTGGTAGAATTTGAACTGTCCACTTAGTCTCCAAAAGATGGATAGGTTAAAAGGCCTAACCTACTTTCTACAAGGGAATTTATTTATTTAGTTTTGAATGATACTACGGACGTGAGTCATCTTTTACGGGATATACGGCGCGGTCTCAATCCCCCCCCCCACTTTTATCCCGGCTTGGGACTGGCATATAAATCAGGCCTATGACTGGGTCTTAAGTATTCTTAAGTCCTGAGGAACGAAAAATCCGAGTTTCCAGTTAAAAAAAACAACCAAAGCTCCGTATGAGTCCGGCTAACTCACCTTTCGAAAGAGACCAGATAAAGGTTCCTGACGTCACAGACGGAATCGAACCCTGGTTTTACGACCAAAGGGCTTCGTCTATAGCTCAGGTTCCACACGATACACATTTGAACCAAAGCTCTCGAAAAAAAAAAAAAAAAGTACACCGTCATTGTTTTTGATGAAGAGCATTTCATACACATGAACATGACATGTTCATGTGTATGAAATGGGTAAATATGCCTCACGGCCGTAGTATCATCAAAAACTAAATAAATAAATTCCCTTGTAGAAAGTAGGTTAGGCCTTTTAACCTATCCATCTTTTGGAGACTAAGTGGACAGTTCAAACTCTACCAGTAGTCAATCAGAGATAGTTGGCGCAAGACTATCACTAATTATAGACGGCCACCGATGGAGAGACCGGCAAATAAGTGCTATCATCTCTTGGCATCTACACAACAGGATACAGTCTTGTTTGAAATAGTGTGGGTTCAACTGTAGATTTTATTGAGTTTACACGACGAAAAACTCGAGTTTCCAGGAGATAAACCCACTTGCCCGTGCAAGAGATGTAATGAATCCCCATCTTCTCCTCTTTTCTTTACCCATTGTTGGGAAATGGGAATATAACAGTTAATAGTAATACATGAATTATCCTGTTATAGCATTTGCTCATTATGCAAATTATAATGATATTAATTAGAAATTGTTCTTGAATCACATGAAAGAAAATGTTGTATCATTGCTAAAATTCTATAACACATGTATGGAATATATCTGAGACAAAATAAAGTATTAAACTATTTTTAATAAATTATTATTATTAGTAGTAGTAGTAGTAGTAGTTGTAGTAGTAGTATTTATTCACATAATTGATACACACAACGAGATTTAAATAACATTATTTAATGTTATTTAAAAATATAACAAAGGATATCAATTTGTTATATTTAAACAACAAATACAGCAATCCCTCGATTAATGCGCCTAATGCGTTCTTTAAAACAGGCGCATTAATCCAAAATGCACTAATCAAATATGAGAAAATGTATAATGCGAGTACCTATGGTAAAATGCATAATTCGTTCCTCAGATTTCTTTTTTGATCCTTAAGTTTTTTATAAAAGAATTAAGGTATGTCTCAGGGACTAGTTAAAGGAAACCATGAAGCTGAAAGGCAATAAAACCTATTCAGAATATAAATTTATTATTCTGCTTCTTAAGAAAGAATTGAGTTAACGTATTTGGGCAGGTTTTCTTTTTTTCATACCACTGATGGTATGGCCCTATTGCCCTTCTGAAAATTTTAATAGTTCTCTCTTCATCAGAATCAGCCTGTAAGCATTGCTGCTTAAAAACTTCGATTGCACGAAAACTATTTTCAAATTGTTTCTGTGAAACCTCTTTGGACTTGTCAGTGATTAAAAACTTTCTTCATATTCTTCAGGATCTTCCCGCTGTGCATCTAAATTTAGCAGGTAGGAATCACTCAACTTCTCAGAATGAGATTTAATTAAATTAGATTCATTTCAAAAGCCGCTAAAATCATTTGCACAATGTGGATGAATGTGCTACCAAACCTTTCGCATATTACTAGCAGTAATTTCATTCGTCTTTGCGACTTTATAACCAGGCTGAGATTTCTCTGATTTGGCTAGAAAAGTCTTGGAAAGCATTTCTTTTCAAAAAAAAAAAAAAGGCCGGTTTCATCGACATTAAATATTTGTTGATCACAATAGTCCCCTTCTTGCACAATTTTCTTCAAAATCGCTGGATATCTCCTTATCTGCACTTGCAGCTTCGCCTGTGATTAGAACACGATGTAGGCTATTTCTCTTTATGAAAAGCTCAAATAACCCAAAACTAATCTGGAATTCTTCTTCTTTTCCATCATTGATAGCCCTTTCTTTCCAGATTACAAAGAAATAATGCTTTTTCTAATTCAATCATTATATTACTGTACTTTGATTTCGAGTGCATGCTTGATGAACTTGAAGCAGCCTTACCTTTCTCTTTGTATTCAGCAGTTGATTCACCCATTTTTGTGTTCTTGTCCTATCTTTGCTCTGGACTCGCCTTGTTCATTTTTCTTTATTATTTCAAGTTTTTCTTCCAATCAGAGTACTTTTCGAATCATTTTCACACTTCTATTTTTTGCTCACTAATTCTTTTACTCATGATTAAAGGTTAAGAAAATAATTTAAATTAAAAAAGTAAGGAAAACAATTATCTCTAGATATGATCAGCAAAATGATTTGTAAAGCAGGCGACATAAATTTTGGCAGTAAATTTGGTACATAGTGTACATGGAAATAGTGTAGTATTCCATTAAAAAATAACTTTGCAAAATGTTTCAAATCGGTAATTAATTTATTCCATCCTGGTGAGTGATTTTTTTAAACAGTTAGCCATAAAAAATGTATGGATGGAAAATTTTAAAAATCTGTAACATTTATTTTTAAGATGTACATAGGCCCACTAATCGAATTTTAGAGCACGCTAATCGAATTTGGGTATCGAAAAAAAATGACTCACGAATCGAAAACGCACTAATCGGGGGCGCATTAATCGAGGGATTGCTGTACGGTAGGGATGCCCAGACCGTATGCGGTCCTCCGTTGATTTGCTGGCGGCCCGCCTCACCGGGTATTATTTTAACTTTAACAAGCTATACGATAGGTAATTTTTAAAAATGGTACATGCGCAAAGCAAAGAAACTGTAACGTCACGATTGCCTGTCTACTTACGATAATCGGTTAGTAATAATGTTAACAAATTTTATAATTCGTCTATTTGTCAAATGAGTATTTTGTTTTCGTAGGTGCGGTTACTACAATTAATTATCACCCCTAGGAAATGGTAAAAAATAAATTCTACAATAGATAAAGCAGGGCGAAGTAGCAAACGCAAACTACAGGATGAAAATCGGCAGTTTCAGGATAGCTGGACCGAAAAATATGGTTTTGTGCAGTCGTTTAATAATATCGTGTGCTTCATTTGCGAACGTGCTGTAGCCACACCAAAAGAATACAATATAAGGAGACACTATGAAAGTCTGCATCCTACATTTTCAAATTTATCCGAAGAACTACGTAAACAAAAGATTTCATTTTTGAAACGAGATTTGACAGGTCAGCAAGTGATGTTTACAAAACCTATTCAAGATTCGGATATCGCAACAGAAATAAGTTTTGAAATATGTCGTCTTATAGCAAAAAGGTGCCGACCATTTACAGGCGGACATTTCCTTAAAGATTGCCTTGAGATAGCTGCTAAAACGATTTGTCCTCAATCAGCCAAAAATGTTGAGAAAATTCAGTTAAATGACTGCGCAAAGAAGAATTTCTGCAATGTCGAAAAATGTAAAGGACCAATTAACATCTTATTCAAAGAAATTTTTTTTATTTTTCATTAGCTATTGATGAATCAACTGACATCACTTCCACAGTCCAGTTGTTAATATATGCACGTGGAATAACGCAAGAGTTTGAGGTAAGTGAGGAGCTGATTGGAATGAGTTCATTGTCAGCTCAAACGAAAGGTAATGACATGTTCACTGGGCTTTTGGAACAGTGTTCCAAACTTGATTTAAATCTGACAAAATTATCAGGTATCACGACTAACGGAGCTCCTTCCATGATAGGAGCTAATTCCGGAGTGGTAACATTATTAAAGTAGCATTTTGGACGGCACGACGATGAGTTGATACAATTCCACTGTATAATCCACCAGGAGAGCTTGTGTCCTAAGAAACTTAGATTTGAACATGTCATGAAAGTTACGGTTTCAACGATTAATTTAATAAAATATCGTGACCTCAATCGCCGACAATTTAAAAAGTTTCTTGAAGACATTGAAAGTGAATATGGTGACTTAATTTTTTACAAAGAAGTGAGGTGGCTAAGTCGTGGACAAACATTGGAGCGGTTCCTAAATTTAATTGATGAAATTGAAATCTTCATGACTGAAAAAAACAAAAACGTTCCTGACATAAAAAATCCGGATTGGTTATGTGAGTTATCCTTTCTGGTTACTCATTGCTAATCATTTAAATACGTTAAATACGCGACTTCAGGGCAAAGATCAATTGGTTGCTCAACTTTACGGCCACATTTTGTCTTTTCAGTGCAAGTTAAATCTATTTCAAATCCAACTGAAGTAAGGGAATTACATCCATTTTCCTAATTATAAGAAAGTTTCTGAAAAGTTCAATGTCAACTTCAAAACTGTGTATTTTGAAAATATTGATAAATTGATATCAGCCTTCAAGGATCGGTTTTCTGATTTTAAAAAAGTGAAACCGTTGCTAGATTTATTTAGCAATCTTTTGCCATTTTGCCCGAAAATGCACCCGAATCAGCACAGCTCGAACTCATCGACATTCAAAATGATGAGAGCCTGTGAAATAAATTTAATGAAAGCAATTTATTGAACTTCTATCGTTGTGTCGATAAAAACAATTATAAATGGTTGCTAGATAATGCATTAAAATGTTCAAGCCTCTTTGGCTCAACATATATTTGTGAACAAACTTCAGTCATGAATATTAACCAATCGAAAAATAGGAACCGCTTTACTGATGAAAATTTAGAATCCATTTTGCGGTTGGCTATTACAAAACTCGAAACAAATAACTAAACAATTGTCATATTAATGCAATGTAACGCATCAAATTAAATTCACTTACTTTTTATTACCCTTTTTGTAACAATTATATAGGTATAAATAAAATAAGCAATGTGTGGTAGATAACGTGCAAGTTTTTTTTTGGCGGCCCTCCCATAAGTAAGAGTGGAACTATGCGGCCCTCGGCCTTAACAAGTTTGTGCATCCCTGCTGTACGGTATTGAAAAAATATTAATATGACGGATGTAAAGGATGAAGAATTGGTCGTAATGAGAGGGGAATGGCACGGTTACGAGAAGTGATATCAGAAGTGATGACACGTGAGCTGGAGCACACACGGAAACGTCTAGTGAGTGGTTCAGCTTAAAACAAAGGAAGAAGTGAAGAATTAATATTTCAAGAACAGTATTCTTGAATTATTAATTTTGTAAATAAATAAAAACAAATTCAGTGTTGTAATGGATTTTTACTGTTGTGATATCGATATTCATACTGTATGCATATGAATGACCACTATAACATTATCAAACTTCATTACAGATAAAGAATGAGATCTTTTTGGGAGTCTGTGAAGTGATACGCATCCTTCGCATAAAGATTCCCCACCCTGTTTTAGAATTTCCAAAGTTTAATACCTCAAATTGTGCATTCATTCTGCGTCCGCTGTTTCGATCTATGTAACTACAGTCTCTGTTTAGGGCAGAATAAAATAATAACAAAATGCTCCCAACCTCTTTCCCATTGAGTTATAGATTTTAACAGAACTTTATCAAAAAATCAGCTAAAGTCTTATATTCCCTTGTAGGAAGTAAGAGAGGTCGTTTCACCCAATCTAACTTTTGAAGACTGAGTGGGCAGTTGAAAATCCACTGGTAGCCAATCAAAGATAGCTGACATAAACTATCACTAATTATAAGCGACAATCGATGAAGAGACTGGCAAGCAAATGCTAACATCTCGTGATTCTCAACATCATGGGTGAAGGTTCTATGGTAAACTTTCTTTAATTTACAGGATGAAAAACTCGAGTTTCTGACAGAAAAAACCCCAGTGCCATGCGAGATATCGACCAACTCGGGAACCGGTTGAAGAAAGGCTAAGAAAAAGCTCCTCTAATTAGCGAGAACGATAAACATTTCAGTTTTTTCTCAAAAAAAGTGAAACGTAGTTGAGAAAAATAAGGTACATTAAGACAACAAATAAATCATATACACTGGTTGGAAAGAAATCAAGGACACCATAGTGCGAGGAACAAACAGCCATGGCTTAATAAAATGTAAGACATCCTTTTGCTATGATCACTGCAGCAATCCTATGAACATATATTTCACAGGAGTACAATAGCCATCAGTGGGACTTTTGGGCCATTCTTCCTGTAGACATATAACGAGGACCTGGACTTTTGTGGGACAGCATCATTGACCTCACCAGACGTTCTGTGGTTAGGGTTCTGTGGAGGCCAGTCATTTGTGGTAATGTTCATGCCCACAAACCAAGCAGTTTCCGAAGCAGCCTTTTGACAGGATGCATTGTCTTGCTAAGGAAGACAATGGTCAGTTCAGAATTGTTCAGAATGTTCAGGCACCTCTCGGAGTTCATTGTTCCTGGCATCACAAACAGCTTTCCGAAGTCAATTCAGGAAAAGTGAAACCGTACCATCAGACCGCACCTCTGAATTTCAAAGATCGGGTTATGAACTCTGGTAAGGGACATTCACCAGGTCCATCTGCTCTGTAGAAGATGCAGCGTGATTTGTCGTTCTATAGCAGTGCTTTCCAAGTCTCCACATTGCGCCATACACGCTCTTTGCATCACTGAAGCCGACGCTGCATGTTAGTTCGAGTAATGTGGGGCTTGCATATTGCAGTCCTTCCATAGAAACTCAGGTTGTGAGCCTCAGTTCTGAATGTTTTTGTGCAGATTCGTGTTATAGGCGATGCCATGGATTCCGCATTCAACATATTGGCTGCTCATTGATTGTTGACTTGAGATGGCTAAAGTTGTTAAACATTTGCGAACCGATAGACTTGCAAAATGGCATCCTATCACAATGCCTATCAGTCCCCTTTTTGCAGCCCTTTCACCCAGATACAGTTATAATGACTTGGGAGCATTGGTATTCTTTCGCTTTATAACATCTATAAACAGGTGACTCGTTACATGACAAGATGTCTCTTACCAATGTCTGTTGGCTTCTTTCCAAGCAGTGTATTTTATCTACATTACTGAAAGTGATTGAGATCACTTATGATTGCAACAGCTCCGTCAAGATGTACACTTTTCGGTTTTACGGTTTGGGTTCCTATCGTCCGTGAAGAGCAGGTCGGAAGGCACTAGCTGAGTATCACATGTATGAGGTAGGCCAGATATGACCTATGCATAGCGCAAAAATAAAGGCGGCACTTAACGAAAAGAACCGGGAGGAAATCATCAGAATAGAGAAGAAGCAAAGACAATCGATTATAAAGAAGGAATACTTGTAAGAAAATCAAACCCTGTAAATAACCAGTTTGAAAATCTGATCCTAAACACTGAATAGGGAGTGTGTGGTACCCACGTGGTCAAACGCAAACTTCACAGAACCGTCTAGGTCCATTTCACAAATATACACAGCCCCCGTTTCAACGTTAATGATGTTCATTTCCTGTAAAATGTAAATCCAGTCTGCAAGACATCACCTGTTCTTCCTGAAAGAATCGCAAATCGCAATCTCCTCAAACGCTACTCATCTCTGCTTGCCAGCTACAAAATCTCTAACTCCTTTTGCCTCAAAGGTGTGGTCACGGACATTTGATCTCTGCTGTATACCATACCGAAAAGTATCTTACCTGCAATCTCCCAATTTTGACATACTTTGGTGAAATTCACCCTACTTCATTCTACTGAATTCATATGTTGTCTCCAGCGTTCTTCTAATGCCAACAACTGCTCTGATCTCTTCAACCCCCTTTCCTTACATGTTGGTTTTCTTTAATCTAACTCTCCAAACAGCTAAATGATCTACCTCGAAGACTTCAATTTCCAAAAAACCAGATGGCTGCACACTTCTAATTGCATAGATCAAGCAGATAGACAGGTTGAGACTGTTATCACAAACAATCTCACACAAATTGTCTGCATGCCAACCAGAATGCCAGGCAATCACAACCACCCCTTCAGAGACCATGGAATTCTTCCTCATCATTGCCCCATCTGAGTACGCTGTGAATGATGTCTGCCCTCTAGTCAATTCGCAACACATTGCAGTGCAGGTCTCTCACCCCATGGAACAATACATACAAACACTCGCAACCAAGCATTATACAGACTGTCAAGTGAAAATTATAACCACATCGAAAACTGAATTTGAGACAGCTAAATGGCAAGAACTTTGCATTCTATCCATCGAAGCAAATCCTTTTTGCTTCCTCAATCTATCTCGAGTGCTTCTAGATGTTTTTTCAATGTTTTAGGGATGACGCCTAAAGCACCTATTATTATGGGAACAACTTTACTTTTCTTTTGCCAGATTCGTTCAATTTCGATTTGCAAATCGCGATATTTTGTAATTTTTTCATTTTCTTTGTCGTCAATCCGACTATCTCCTGATACTGATATTTCGATAAACTTAACACCCTTGTTTTCACTTTCTTCAACCACTGTGATATCGGGTGTATAATATTCCGAGCTTTTGTCAGTCTGGATTTTGAAATCCCAGAGTATTTTAGCTTTTTCATTCTCAAACACTTTCTGGTGAACTTTATGCTTCCAGTAGTCTTTAGATACTTCAAACCCACACTTTTTTACATAAATGCCAGTGGATTATCTTAGCTACGTTATCATGCCTTTTACGGTACTCAATTGGTGCTATTTTGCTGCATCCACTTATAATGTGGTCTACCGTTTCATTTTTTTCTTTGCACAATCTACATTTACTGTCTTCTTGAATTGTTTTGCATTTTGTGCTGTAAAAATTACCGATTCTGTTTCTTTCTTTAGTGCTCCATTTCTCAACCATTGCCAGGTCAAGTTGCTGTCAGCGCTGTCCTCTATTTTCCATGCAATGCCGTATTTTTCCATCTTTCAGTTCTCACTTTTACTTGGTTGGTTTTGTATTCCAATTTTGTCTCCATGTGTTTAAATAAACCTTCTTTCCTTACCTCAATTAGAAAATTTTCCGTTGTTTGCTGCAGACAATCATTTAAATTTCTTCTTCTTCAATAACTTGCTTCACTTTTAATAATTCTCTACCTCCTTTTTTGCGTGATAGATAGAGCCTATCAATGTCACTGCGAGGATTGATTGCATGGTGCATTGTCATTACTTTTCGAGTTTTTCGGTCTAGATCTTCCATCTCTAGCTGGGTCCATTCAACAATGCCTGCTGAATATCTCAGAACAGGTATGGCCCAGGAATTAATTGCTTTTATCAAATTTCCAGCATTAAGCATTGACTTAAGGAGTTTTCTTAATCGTCTTATGTCTTCTGCTCTAGTTCTTTCTTTGATCTTACTATGCAGAATTTCTGATCCTTCTAAAATCCCAAAATATTTGTAGCTCTCTTCGTATTTTATTGCCTTGATTATTTCGCCATTGAGCAACTCGATTTCGTTCATATCTGCAAACTTTCCTCTTGTTATTCCAGCAATTGCACATTTGTCTAAGCCAAAATCCATTGATATATCTTGACTGAATGTGTGCACAGTGTTAAGCAACGATCCGAGTTCATTCTCTGATTTTGCATACAACTTCAGATCGTCCATGAATAAAAGGTGAGATATCTTTGCACTCTTTTGCGCAGTTTGATAACCATGAGCAGTTTTATTTAAAATTCTAGTTAAGGGGATCAATGACAATATAAACAATAGAGGGGATAATGAGTCTTCTTGAAAGATGCCCCTTTTTATGTTTACCACTCCAATTTCTTGTCTATTTGGAACCAACTTTTTTCCAGTTTTTCATGCTGGATTGCAAACATTTTGCACGTTTTCGCTAATACCAAATAGTTCTGTGCATTTTAACATCCAACTATGAGGCACCGAATCAAACGCTTTTTTATAATTTATCCAAGCCATATGAAGGTTGGTTTTTCTACATTTGCAATTTTTAAGAATGATTTTATCAATCAGCAATTGGTCTTTTGTACCTCTTGAATTTTTGCTGTTACCTTTTTGTCCAATTTGGAGAAGAGAATTTGCTTTAAGATAGCTGTATACTTTATCAGCTAGTATGCCTGTGAGTAGCTTAAAAGTTGTTGGCAGGCAGGTTAATGGTCGGAAGTTTTCTGGGTTTGGACCTTTTTCTTTATCCTTTATGATCAAAAACGTTTTCCCTGCTGTGAGCCACCCTTCTTTGCTTTTTCCTTCTAAAACATCATAAAATTGGTTAGCAAGTTTTTCGTGTAAGCCTGTTAGATATTTCAACCAGTAGCCATGTAATTCATCTTTCCCGGGTGTTGGCCAATTTTTTATTATTTTAGCTTGCTTTTGAACCATATCAGTTGTTATTTTCAGTTGGTCCATTTTTCGTTCTTGAGATTCGTTCGTAATCTGTTGAATCCACTTTGCCTTGTTATTGTGCCTCTTAGGGTTTTCCCATAGGTTTTTCCAAAACTTTAGTGTATTTTCTTTGTCTCTGATATTTATATTTATATTTTCTTTAAGGTTATCATTCTTGCATTAATCAATTTTCTTGTAAAACTGGTGCCTATTTGTGCGAAATATCGAATTTGCTTGTACTGTTCAATGCGTGCACTGTATCTTCTTATTTTAGCTGCAATTGCAACTATTTGTTGCTTCACTTTATCTAATACTTCATCAGTAGGTCGTGTTGCAGTATTATATCACTTTATGAGGTTATTTCGAATTTTTTTTTTCAGCTTCCTTTCCTTAAGGTTTTTCAAATTGCTCACGTCTGCTCTGAGTTTAAGAATTTCTTCTCCAGTCGATGCTTCCATTTTGGTTCCTGAGCCTTACTGCTTTTGGGTTCACTAATCGTATATCCTAATTCAGATGTTACGACGTAGGCCACTGAGTACATAAGTTGATTCGTTTACCCAATAGTTCCAAGAGGAATATCCCTTGCAGCCTTTTTGGCCTCTTGTAGGAGTTCCTTCAGTTTTTGTTGAGCTACTTGTCTCAATACTGGAAGCCTAACTCGTTCCTGGTTGCTGTTCATTTGCTCGATAATTTTTCGTGCGAGGTCTTGTTCCTTATCTGATAGCTTCCTTTCAACTATGTATATTTTCAAAATTTTCAGCATTCTGCACGCTGGAATCTGGTTCTGCTCCATTCATATTCATAGTCATTTCAGGGTCAGTACGATCTCCTTTTACAGCTTCAGGTTTCAGTGCTTCCAGCTCAAGTTCACTAAATACCTTGCGTTTGATAATGAAGCTGCGTTGCTGCATCAGCCTTTCGAATGAAATTTCAGATTTTGGATGTCGTTCAAGCCAAAATTGGAACATTGGTTTCTGAAATCCCCTAACTGAAGGGTTTGAAGAGTAGAAGCACTGCATGCCTTGTATATTTTCAGCCATGCTCCACTTTTTCCTGGTAAATACTTTCGAGTTCTGTGGATCTTGCTCCCGTAGCCCATTTGTCACTGGCTGTCCAGGAAGCCTAAAATCCAGAGCGGTCCTTGGTAACCCGCGCGACGACCGATACGGTATAGAGTTCTGATTTGTCTTCACCATTTTTAAATGGGGATGGGTAGGTGCATGAGATAAAAAATAGGTAAATAGAACAGAATCACCCCTAGCCCTCGAATACTCTAATATCATTGGGGGAAAGAGCAAGGTGAAAAGAAATACAGAGGGAAAGAAGAGTAGGGACCAGTCTACAGATAATATAACAGGTGTATATTACAGGTGTAAAGTAAGGCGTGGTCCAGCTTCAGGTGCCTCGGGTTCGCCATGCCCGTACTCACTGCAGTGAGCCCTTTTGAAGTTACAAAGAACTGAGAATTACACAAAAACGTTGTATTTTTCAAGTTGTTCCATCTAACGCGCTATTGTTTGTTGCATGCGAGTTTGCAAGTTCTCGTGAACGCTAGTACTGAACAACTGCAATATGGCTATCAGGGATGTTGTAACTCAAATTGCTGTTCAAATGTTCGGGATTTAGGAGAATTTCCCTGGACTCCACGATTTTCCTTTCAAACTCATCACCGCAACGGAAAATGTTTTCGGATTTATCCCAGCAAACGGAGTGACTCTGTAGATCATCATGAGGATTGTTTGAGAAACGAACATAAATGGATAGGGCAGATGCATGTGTTCTTTTATAGGTGATGTCTCTCTTATGCTCCTCTATACGTAGTTCAACAGATTTGTTAGTCTGTCCAAAATAAGGAATATTACAATCGCACCACAACTTGTAAACACCTGGATATTCCAGGTTGTGATGAATAGGCTTGGGTGGCATATAAATGAACGGACATTAGGGAGTGTAGTGAAAAACGTCCTGATGTTGTATTTTTTAAGGACTTTAGCCAATTTATTGGAGACTGAACTAATGTAAGGTATTGAGATGCTACCTTTAAAATCAGTAGTTTCCGTAGTATACTGCCAAGGAGGATCCATAAGAATTTCTTAATCGTTTCTTCAGAATATCCATTTTTATAAAGATAAGAGAAAGGTGATTAATTTCTTTTTTGAGCTCATCTGGTTCATCTAAAAGAGAGCGTGCTCTATGTCCTAAGGTAGAAATAGTTCCTAGCTTTTGTGGTGGAAAGGGATGAGATTGACAGTGCAGATATCTGTTAGTATGAGTGGGTTTTCTGCATATAGAGATTTTAAATCTATCAGAGCATCGTGTAAGAAATACAACCAGGAAAGGAAGGCAGTTATTTCGTTCTAGTTCGGCAGTGAATTTTATATTAGAATGCTGGTTTTTAAGATGATGAAGAAAATCATGAGAGATGTGCGTCGGTGACTCCAGATTATGAAAATGTCGTCAACATAATGTCTACAAAGTTTCGGCTTAAGTGAGAAGAATGACATAGCTTTTGTTTCAAAATCTTACAGGAAAATGTTTGCTAGAACCGGGGATAAAGGGTTGCCCATTGCTAGGCCTTGAGTTTGTTTGTAAATGGAGTCCCTATATCTGAAGTAGCCAGATTGAATACAATGCTTTAATAAAGCAAATACTTCTTAGACAATTCGTCCTTGAGTAATGTTAATACCTCCTCCATATGGACGTTAGTAAATAATGAGATAATGTCAAAACTTGTTATGATATCATTTTCGCTGATGGAAATATTTTTGATATGAGAAACGAAGTCTGTGGTGTTTTTGATGAACGATGAAGATTTATTGGAGAAACACTTGAGGGATGGCTTCTAATCTATACGATTAAGTCTAGAGTTCCATAAAGTTCTGTTCTTTCGTCTACCCCACTTCCTTCTATATATAAACAATCTACTCCAGCAGAATGCTAAACCCTGCAAATCATCACACCCACAAGGGCTCAACTTCTACTACCTTAAATTCTGATCTTCAAAACATTTATCATTGGGGTTTGAATAACATTGTCAATGTAAAAAGGTATCAAACCACAGTCTGCATTATTTCCAACAAAAAAGAACCCTGTTCTTCCAATCTTACCCCTGACAGTACTCAAATCTTTATTCAAGGTGTGATTCACCTTCTCAGAATAATTCTAACCTCAAATCTCTCTTAGCATAAACATATTACAAATATTGCTTCCTCTGCATCCAAACAAATAGGCTTTCTCTTTCGCTCGAGGCGTTACTTTAACTCCAAACAGCTTCAAGAGAAGCTGTTTGGAGATAAAGTAACGTCCTCTCTCTCAGACACCACTCATTTTCGCTTTGCGGTGACTGAACAGAGATGTTCAGTAACCGCAACCTGCATCTTTTATAAATAGTTCTATAACAGCTGTTTTAGAATTTACATTAACAATTTCCCCCAGCTTCTTGCAAATCCTTCCAAACCTCTCTCTTTCTCTCTCACTTTCATAGTTCAACTGTTATCCCACAGACCAAATTTCTCCTCTTCTTCGTTTATCCTTTCTACTGCTGCACTGTCGAACAGTCTTCCATCACATGTGTTTTCCAAGGAATACAATCCACAGATTTTCACCGTCAAAGTTTAATAAGTTCATCGATGACACTATCGTACCATCAACGAAAAAAAGAAAAACCTAAGCAACGCTTGTGAAAGTCTAAAACTCTGGACCTTTTGCAATCTGGATGCGTGGAGATATTTTGTCAATTCCTTTTGCTATACAGCAATATTTGTAATTTATTGAATTTTTGCATGGATTTGTAACGTTTATCATGAAAATTCCAATAATCATAATTTTTACATAACATATTTACAAATCTCTTTACAGAAATGCAACAACAACTAACAGTATACAAACCTGCCTTTCCCAGTGGCTTGCATATGCCACGTACGCAACACTGGTCTGTAGTGCATGAAGTTAGAGAATACTCGATACACTGTAATAACAAATAAATATAAATAATGCATTTCTATTATAAATACATATAAACGTATCATTAATTTAATGTTAACTAAATGTAAAACGTAACTGAATGAATTAATGATGTATCCAAACATACATACATGGAAGATCTCCATACAGAAACAATTGAGCCCGATTGTTTTCAAATATTTGGCTAGTGGTTGAGATTGACACTTTGGTCTTGCTTTTGCTGTTTGCAATGAATGAGTCTGTTGTACTATCTCATGGGGTTTAACATTTAACCTTTAGACATGTACAATTGAATAGTTATAATAGTTACAAAAACTGTTTGTAATCTAGTTCCCCGATGTTTTTATTATCATCCTCAGATCTCCATGCAGTCAAATATTTATCGCACGAGTTACCTTGCCTGTCTCTCTCTCTCTCTCTCTCACACACACACACACACACACACACACACACACACACACACACACACACACACACACACACACACAGAGCTCATAATACCATGCCTTAAAACATTCAAATTCTCGCAGACACCAATTCTCGGGCAATGCATTTAAGAATTTAATTATTCACCACTATCCATGCAAAATCCTTTTCACTCATTGCTCACACCGTTCTTATTCAGCTTCCAGGTATGTGTTCTCACCATTATCTACCATTCACTGAAACCCTCCGCTCTTCAATGTTAATATGGAAAGAACCTCATAACAATCCCTATCATATCACCCCTCCTCCTGATTGACCACATTCCAGATGTGGATGACTAAAGGAATGTGTGTCAATCGCCTCTGAACTCTTACCGATACCTCTTCATCCTTTCAAAAATCAAGAAATCAAATCTGCGCATAATTTCTATGTTGCATAATCAAAGCCTTCTATAACACAATGGAACCGAATCTCCTTACGTCTAAAAATCAGCGTTCTCCACATCATTCCGAGATTTCCTTGTGCTGTTCCTAAAAATTTTAGCAATGTGTCATCTAAAATTTAAATCACTTTTCACCCTAATACCCAGATCTCTTATTTCCTCCACCTCCTCCAAATATATCCCCACCAACGAATACTCTACATCCCACGTTTGTTCCCTAATTTTGAAACATTACAATTTGCAACGTTCAGCTGGTAACCCCAGTCCGCACCTGTGCCCATCCATTGAGTCTATTCAAATCCTCATGTAAAACCATATTTTCATGTAAACTTTTCATGTAATCATGTAAAACCTTCTCATATTTCTTCCCAACTTTGCGTCATCTGCAAACAAGATACACATTTATATATATATATATATTATATATATATGTGGCGATCAGATTTTACTCGGTTGTTATACATTTGAAAAAAAAAATAGATTTAATGACTCCAAGACCGAGATAACATATAAAGATTTTAATGATAAATACTACTAGTTTCGGCATATAGCAGCCTTCTTCAGGTATTTATAAAGGAAAGGAATACTAATAAACATTGAATTATTTAAACAAACTGGAAATTACAGGTACAAATTGCCTCACATAATCGATACATAAAAACGTTGTATTTTTCAAGTTGTTCCAACTGGCGTGCCATTGTTTGTTGCAATTGTGCGCGCACGTTCACGTGAACGCCAATATTGAATAACTACAGCATGGCTATCTGGGATGTTATAACTTAAATTATTATTTAAGTGGACCGGGTTCAGTAAGATTTCCCTTGATTCTACGATTTTCCTTTCAAACTCATCTTCACAGCGAAAAATATTTTCTGATCTATTCCAGCATACAGAGTGGCTTTGTTGGTCATCATTAGGATTATTTGAAAAAAGAACATGACTAGATAACGCAGTTGCATGAGATCTTTTGTATGAGATGTCTCTCTTATGCTCTTCTATGCGTTGTTCAATAGATTTGTTAGTTTGACCAAAGTATGGGATATTGCAATCACACCACAATTTATATACTCCAGGGTACTTAAGGTTGTGATGAGTAGGTTTTGGATGGCTGATTAGAGAGCGGATTTTTGGAAGTGTGGTGAAGAAGGTCCTGATATTATATTTTTTAAGGACTTTAGCTGTTTTCTTAGAGACTGTGCTAATGTATGGAATGGAGATACTACCTTTAAAATTAATAGTCTCTGTTGTGCACTGCTTAGGAGGGTTCAGAAGAAATTTCTTAATTGTTTTTTCAGAGTATCCATTTTGTTTAAAAATAAGAGTGAGGTGATTCATTTCTTTTTGTAGTTCATCTTGTTCATTTAAGAGAGAACGTGCTCTGTGTCCTAAGGTAGATATAATTCCAAGTTTTTGTGGTGGAAAATGATGAGAAAGATTATGCAGATATCTATTGGTATGCGTAGGTTTTCTGTACATAGAGATTTTTAATCTTTCAGAGCATCGTGTAAGCATAACATCCAAAAAAGGTAAAGAGTTATTATTTTCTATATCAGCAGTAAATTTTATATTAGGATGTTGGATGTTTAGATGACGAAGAAAATCTGTGAGAGCTGTGTGCCCGTGATTCCAAATAATGAATATATCATCAACATATCTTTTCCAAACTTTTGGTTTAAATGAGAAGGAAGATACGGCTTTCTTTTCAAAGTCTTCAAGGAAGATGTTAGCTAGCACTGGGGACAAAGGGTTGCCCATTGCCAGGCCTTGTTTTTGTTGGTAAATGGAGTCCTTATATCTGAAGTAACCAGAATGAATGCAATGCTTTAATAAAGTGAACATTTTTTTGGATAATTTGTCCTGTAGTAATGTAAGTACCTCGTCCGTAGGAACGTTAGTAAATAAAGATATAATGTCAAAACAAACTAGAATATCATTATCATCGATGGGAATATCTTTAATATGAGAAACAAAATCTGTGGTGTTTTTGATGAAAGATGAAGATTTATTGGAGAAACACTTGAGGTACTTTGCTAAATATTTTGAAAGTTTATATGTAGGTGAATCAATTCCTTCCGCAATTGGGCGAAGAGGGATGTTTTCTTTATGAATTTTTGGAACTCCATAGATGCGTGGGATAAGAGGATGTAGAGAGCGTAATGAGAGGCGAATATTATGAGGAAGTTCACTCGCAGTCTTTAACAAGTTGTTTGTACGGTTTTGTAATTCTCTTGTAGGATCTTCCTGAAGAATTGAATATATTGAACTATCTTCAAGTAATTGAAGCATTTTGTTGTGGTAATCTTCAGAGTTGAGGATGACCGTAGAGTTGCCTTTATCTGCAGGTAAAATAATAATGTTACTGTTCTGTTTTAGATTTTTTATGGCTTTTCTTTCAGCCACTGAAATATTATCTGTTGGAGGTTTGGCATTATTTATAATAAAAATCGATTCAATACGAAGAAGTTTCGCCAAATGATTAGGAATGAGTGAACTTGCCTTTTCTATTTTTGTAAGAAGAGATTCTTTAGGGGTAAATTTTGGTGAGGGAATAAAATTGAGACCTTTGCTAAGAATATTCGTTTCTGCATCCGTTAACATATGAGAAGATTTGTTCACTACAACCTTTTCAGGATTAATACGGGCATCACTATGACCAGATCTGTTTTGTGTCCTTATCAGATTATTAAATTTCTTGATATGATTATATTTATTCTTGTTTTGTATTCGTGTGGCTTGTGCTTCACTGTTAATGATAAAATCATGTAAGTTAACATTATCCATAATTTCTTCAAGTTTTTGAGTTAAAGATCTTTTAGTGCTGAACAAAAAAGCTAAACCACGTTTTGTGTCTGTAATTCTTTCGCTGAGGAGATCCATCTTAGCTTTACGATAGATTCTTTTAGCGTGTTCCGTTGTTATCTTTTCTTTAAAAGAGATGAAATTGGGAAAAACTGCATGGAACTTACAACGTTTGAAGAAAACTAACCAGTTTATTTTCAATCCTATTTTCTTCAATGTTCTTTTAAAATTCCTTTGTATTTTTATTAGAGACGCCTCGTCATTTAGGCTATAGATGTGGCGATCCGATTTTACTCGGTTGTTATACATTTGAAAAAAAAATAGATTTAATGACTCCAAGACCGAGATAACATATAACGATTTTAATGATCTTATCCCACGCATCTATGGAGTTCCAAAAATTCATAAAGAAAACATTCCTCTTCGCCCAGTTGTCGAAGGAATTGATTCACCTACATATATACTTTCAAAATATTTAGCAAAGTACCTCAAGTGTTTCTCCAATAAATCTTCATCTTTCATCAAAAACACCACAGATTTTGTTTCTCATATTAAAGATATTCCCATCGATGATAATGATATTCTAGTTTGTTTTGACATTATATCTTTATTTACTAACGTTCCTACGGACGAGGTACTTACATTACTACAGGACAAATTATCCAAAAAAATGTTCACTTTATTAAAGCATTGCATTCATTCTGGTTACTTCAGATATAAGGACTCCATTTACCAACAAAAACAAGGCCTGGCAATGGGCAACTCTTTGTCCCCAGTGCTAGCTAACATCTTCCTTGAAGACTTTGAAAAGAAAGCCGTATCTTCCTTCTCATTTAAACCAAAAGTTTGGAAAAGATATGTTGATGATATATTCATTATTTGGAATCACGGGCACACAGCTCTCACAGATTTTCTTCTTCATCTAAACATCCAACATCCTAATATAAAATTTACTGCTGATATAGAAAATAATAACTCTTTACCTTTTTTGGATGTTATGCTTACACGATGCTCTGAAAGATTAAAAATCTCTATGTACAGAAAACCTACGCATACCAATAGATATCTGCATAATCTTTCTCATCATTTTCCACCACAAAAACTTGGAATTATATCTACCTTAGGACACAGAGCACGTTCTCTCTTAAATGAACAAGATGAACTACAAAAAGAAATGAATCACCTCACTCTTATTTTTAAACAAAATGGATACTCTGAAAAAACAATTAAGAAATTTCTTCTGAACCCTCCTAAGCAGTGCACAACAGAGACTATTAATTTTAAAGGTAGTATCTCCATTCCATACATTAGCACAGTCTCTAAGAAAACAGCTAAAGTCCTTAAAAAATATAATATCAGGACCTTCTTCACCACACTTCCAAAAATCCGCTCTCTAATCAGCCATCCAAAACCTACTCATCACAACCTTAAGTACCCTGGAGTATATAAATTGTGGTGTGATTGCAATATCCCATACTTTGGTCAAACTAACAAATCTATTGAACAACGCATAGAAGAGCATAAGAGAGACATCTCATACAAAAGATCTCATGCAACTGCGTTATCTAGTCATGTTCTTTTTTCAAATAATCCTAATGATGACCAACAAAGCCACTCTGTATGCTGGAATAGATCAGAAAATATTTTTCGCTGTGAAGATGAGTTTGAAAGGAAAATCGTAGAATCAAGGGAAATCTTACTGAACCCGGTCCACTTAAATAATAATTTAAGTTATAACATCCCAGATAGCCATGCTGTAGTTATTCAATATTGGCGTTCACGTGAACGTGCGCGCACAATTGCAACAAACAATGGCACGCCAGTTGGAACAACTTGAAAAATACAACGTTTTTATGTATCGATTATGTGAGGCAATTTGTACCTGTAATTTCCAGTTTGTTTAAATAATTCAATGTTTATTAGTATTCCTTTCCTTTATAAATACCTGAAGAAGGCTGCTATATGCCGAAACTAGTAGTATTTATCATTAAAATCTTTATATGTTATCTCGGTCTTGGAGTCATTAAATCTATTTTTTTTTTCAAATGTATAACAACCGAGTAAAATCTGATCGCCACATATATATATATATATATATATATATATATATATATATATATACATATATATATTCTATATACGTTTCACTATCTTTTTCCACCTTTCTTTGTCCAGTGCACAGTGTCGCAGTTTTTGTACAACCCTTCCACACCAGTCTTTTATATCGCCTATCCATCCTCTGTATGGTCTACCTCTTCTGTTTAAACCATCCAAAATACCAAATATATATGTCTTTATCTTCCGGCCCTCACTCATTCTACAGATGTGTCCAAATAATTGCAGCTTCCGTTTTATAGTCTTCTGTATGAGATTCTGTTTTGGTTGTATCTTCTGATATAGCTCTTCATTGGTGGTTTTCTGCACCCTTCCTATTCTTAGAATCTTCCTATGATAAGTTCTTTCAAATGACAAAATTCTTTTTCTACATTCCTTATTCATTACTCACGTTTCAGATCCGTACTAAAGATGCATGTTCCCAATACTCTTAATTTTGTTTGCAGACTGACCACTTTTCTTTTCCAGTGTTATCCATGGCCTTCAGATTTGTTCTTCCCTTTACAATCCTGATCTTTATTTCTTTTTTACAGTCCAAGTCATATGTCAGTTTACTTCCCAGATATGTGAATTGTTCTACATTTTCTATATCAGTTCCATCCACTTGTATCTTTTGTTTCATATTCTTCTCACCAAATACCATTGTCTTTGTTTTTTCCAAGTTCATAACAAGTCCAAATCTCTTCCCTTCATTTAACAGTTTCAGTGTTTTTTGTAGTTCTCTTTCGTCTTCTTCAATAACAACAATGTCATTTGCAAATCTCAGATTGTTAATTCTCATTCCGTGTACAGATATTCCTTTGGCATCTTCCTTCAATTTGTCCATTGCTCTTTCTAAATGTGCGATGAAAATGCTTGGTGATATTGGGTCTCCCTCTCTAGTATCTCTGCTTGTTTTAAACCATTTCCTCAAATCATCACTTATTCTAACTGCTACAACTGCATTCTGATAAACATCTTTTAATATAGCTATTAGTTTTTTTTATCAATTCCATAGGATTCCAGAACTGCTAATGTCACTTTCTGGTCAATACTGTCAAATGCTTTCTGAAAATCAACAAAGGAAGTACATATGTTTCTGTTTTTTCTCCTAGCTTTCTCTGCTATTAACCTCGTCAGAATCTGTTGAATTGTAGTTCTATCCTTCCTAAATCCTACTTGCTCGTCTGCAAGGTATGCTTCCAATTGTGTTCTCAATCTTTCTGTCAATATGATCATCATCACTTTACCAAGGTGACTTATCAAGGGTCTTGTTCCATAATTTTTACATTCTAGCTTGTTTCCTTTCGTGTATAATGTTACTAATATTGATTTCACCACTCCTCTGGCATTTTCCTTCTTTCCATACCATATTACATAATTGGTGCATTTCTGTAACCATACTTCCACCGTCATATTTAATCATTTCTCAAGTAATGTTATCGTTACCAGGACTCGTGTTGTGTTTTAGCCGTCCCATTGCTTTTTCTACCTCTCCTCTTAAAATGTCCATATCATGCTCATTACCTGGTGGTGATATCTTCTTCAATTCTTCAGTCAGTTTTCCAACGCTATCTGAATCTATTTTTTCTTCATATAACTCGCTACAGTATCTTGTCCACCGTTGTACAATTTTTTCTTTATTCATCGATACTTTGCCTTTTCACCTTTAATTGTAGTCTGTTTCGGTTGCCGCTTTCTATTAATGTTTCTGACGATTTTGTATACCTCCCTTGTTTTATTCTCTCCATGGTCCATAGTTCTATATTGTTGCATTGGGCTTCTAACCATTTCATCTTATCCATTCTGACTGCTTTTTTCACCTCATTACACTTTCTTCTATATTTCTGATGTATCCCTTCTTATCTTCAACATTCCTTTCTCCTGTACTAACCTCAGTGTTTCTTATGTAATCCATTTCTTCTTGATCTTCTCTTCTTCTGGTACTGTTTCTTCAACTGCATCTTCTATCGCCTTCATTACTCTTTTCACTCTTAAATTCGAGTTTTGGTTCTTTCTCCACACTTTTAATTTCTCTTCTAACACTGTTCTGTACCTTCTTCCTGTTTCTGCTTCACTATTTTCGTGCTGTATCCCTTCTATTCTGATGATGGGGTTTATATTTCTTTTTTATTTCAACTTGATGTTTGCAATCACTAAACTATGGTCCTTGAAAAGTTCGACATTGCTGTACTGATGTTATCCATCTTCTTTTAATCATAATCATATCAATCATGTTTTTGGTTTTACCATCATTTGATCGCCACGTCCATTTTCTACACTCCTTTTGTTGGAATGTTGTGTTACAGGTCATCATCTCGTGGTCCACAGCAAATTCTAACAATTTTTCATCCCGTTCATTTCTTTCTACGAAACCATATTTTCTCATGACTCTTTGCCAACCATAATTATCTATTCCAACTTTGGCATTCCAATCTCCTTCAATAATTAGCACATCTTGCTTTGGTATTGTTTCTATTGTCTCTGTCAGATCTTTGTAGAATAAGTCAATATCCTCATCTGTGCTGTCAGATGTGGGTGCATATATCTGGACTATTGATATGTTGAATGGCTTTGCCTGAAATCTTGCTACTATGATTCGTTCATTAACTGTTTTGCAGCCTAACAGTGCCACTCTAGCTCTTTTGCTAAGGAAGCCAACGCCTGCTTCGTGCATGGTGTCATGTCCTGACCATATTACTTCGCATCCATTGATCTCTCCAGATGATGTCCATCTCATATCTGCCAATCCTAGTATATCCCACCGATATCTCTTCATTTCCTCAAAGAAGTAGTTCTAATTTTCCTGCCATCCAGAGTGTCCGCTCATTCCACGTTCCCACTGATAACAGTTCTGTTAGTTTCCGTTTCTGTTTCGGTTTCCTTTCGGTATCCCACTTTGCGATCCAACCCCGATCGCTCTATTGGTATCGCGGGACTTGTTTATCCGGGTGATGCCCCAGCCGGCATGTTGTAGCTGTTGATTGTATAGGCATCAGATAACAATCGTGTTTTTTCTTTACGGGTGCATATATCTCGACTGTATTGTACTATCAGCTTATCATGTGTCAATCTATCAAGAGCATTTGTGAAATCCAAGTTAACTACCGTGTGTCCATCTCCCTTGTTCAAATGTACCTGTCACATTATTGTGATTAATAAGCAGATTATTAAACATAACCTTTCCTGAGCAAATCCATGCTGTCCATCGAAGAGAACTATTGTTGTCAACTGGAATCTGGATCCTGGTTCTCACTTACCTCACCAATACTTTTAATCACAACACCTGACGCATATATTAATCTGTAATTTTAAGCATAATTTAGCCTTATTTAATTTTTTTTTTATTTTGCCTTCTCTAACCTTCTGACATTTAGAATTGCTTCGACTAGATAACTCTTAAATAGCATCCAAGCAGCACTGATATCCTTTCCACCCTCATTTCATACTACACCTACAAGACGGTCTCCTGAGTTTTTTGTAATCACCAGCCTTGTAATTCCATATATATCCTTTCCTCCCAGAAGGTCTGTGAGGGCTACCTTACAACCAGTGAGTTAAGTCCTTCTTGATCGCTCTCCTCAACCGAAAGGAGATTTGACACCTCATTTATAATGCCATCTTCTGATGAGATGATAAAATCCAAGATCTTTGTGTCCCTCTATCAAATATTGCCTGAGATAGTTGTCCCTCCCCCCGCAATGATAGTAAGAGGATCGAAGGAACAAAAAGCGACATCGCTATGAATGCTTGGCCGCTACAAGCCAGTTATCCCTGTGGTAACTTTTCACGGCTGGTAGCTTCGCACCACTGGTCACTCGACCAAGCACATGTGTCATGTGTCTGAACCTGCGGTTCCTCTCGTACTGTGCAGGATTACTATCGCAAAGACTAGTAATCATTAGCGTAATAAACTAAACTGTAACCCAGCTCACGTTCCCTATTAATGGGTGAACAATCCAACGCTTGGCGAATTCTGCTTCGGAAATTTTGCTTCCTAATATTTCGGGAGCTTGGCCGTTCGGTAGTATTGAACCAGGAGTTAAGCCAGAAGGCAAAGCTGGCTGTCTTCAGTACAGTGTATGTTCCCATCCCCACCTATGGTTAATGACTGAAAGAATGCGGACACGAATCAAATCGGCTAAAATGAAGTTCCTTCGAGGGGTTACAGGGCTGATAAGACTCGACAGAGTTGGAAGCTCTGCAATTCAGGAAAACCTCAATACTCAACTCCTGCTTCTCCGTGTTGAGAGATCACAGTTACGATGTTACGGGCATATGGTCAAAATGCCACAAGAGAGGCTCCCTCAGCAGGCCTTCTTTGCCAGGCCACAGGGCGGGAGGTCACGTGGAAGGCCAAGGACTCGCTGCATAGATTATATCCAAAACCTTCGGTGGGCATATTTGGGAGTCCCACCACAACACTTGAACTTGATGACGGAGGATCTTGACCATTGGAAGTCCCTCTTGCAACTGCTGCCACCCCCCACAACCCAATTAGGAAAGGTGGTCCTTGAAGATGGATGGAAGATGAATGGATAGATAGTTGTCCCTCAAAAACTCGAGTGAATTTTCTTTACTTCCATAAACTAATTTGTCATCCTAATCTATATTTCTAGGCCTGTGTAGCTCAGTGGAAGTGATGCTTGCTTCTTCTGCGTTAAGCCATAAGAAGATAGACTTATAGTTTGAGTCTAGTCGCGACTGGAGGAACTTTTTCTAAGCCTTTCTTCGACCGGTTCCCCAATTAGTCGATCTCTGGCAAGGGATTTTTATCTCAAAGAAACTTGGGTTTTTCATCCAGTGAGCTGTAGAAAATCGACTGTAGAACCCACATTATTTCAAACAGTAATATATCCTGTTAGAATTAGTTATCAAGAGATGGCAGCTCTTGTTTGTGGGTCTCTTCATAGGTGCCAGCCTATAATTAGTAACAGACATCGGCCAGCTATCTCTGATTGGCTACCAGTGGAGATTTAACTGTCCATTCAGTCTCCAAAAGCTAGACAGAGTTTAAAGGCTTCGCTTTCTCCCTATAATTGAATAAAAAAAGGCGTTACCTTATTTTTTGCTTATATCTACATTGTCATAATTAAAAGCATCCATAATTATCATCCATTTCCTATTTGCTAGATTAATCTGCCTATACATTTCCTTCTCATCGCTCTCCACATTATTAGGCCTATAGCAACATCCGACTAAGTATTTCATTTTATTCACCTCTATCTTACATCACACTGACTCAAAACCTCTCTTATTATTCCCCCCCCAATCCTTCCATTTCTACCTTGCCACCTCCTTTTTTAACCATTTCTGTCTCAAAAATATCACACCCTTCCATTTCTATACCTGTTAGAATGTCGTACTTGTCCACCCACGTCTCACTTATTCCAGCAAGGTTTAGGTGAACAAACTTACTCAGTGCAATAATTTTATTTCCCTTGTTCCTCATATTTTTAATATTTGTATGCATATACGACGTGTGACAATTTAATTCCCACAATGGTCGCGTAGTGTCATCCGTGTGGGAATTGATAGGAGTCACGTGAGTAGTCGTCTTTGTACATGTTTTAACTAAGGCGTGCGTAAACCTCAAGCCATAGAGCCATTTGCAAGTTGGCTAACAATAGAGATCTGCGTGCAAAAAGTTGGTAACGATCGAAATTTGGAACAGCGTGTTAACATCAAATTTTGTGTGAAACTCGGAAAAACTGCTACTGAATCGTTGGAGCTGTTGCAAGTGGCACATGTTGTGGTTGCTCTGAAAAAGTGTCAAGTGTCTTTGAGTTGCATCATCATCATCATCATCATCAAATTCCTTATATATTTCCTCAAGGGGTGTAGTGTACAGGATATGATAGTATTACATGAAATATTACATCATTACTAAGTTCCTATCTAACCTCCAAATCAGTCTGTTACTTGACAAGACTCCAAAATTATCAGATCTTATATTTCTATCTTCTAAGGCACTTTTTACTGTGTCAATCCACCTTTATCTTGGTCTTCCTCTGGGTCGGTTTCCTGCCAACCTGGCAGAGGACACTTGTTTTGTTAATCTTGCTACTAATGATTTGCTAATGTTTTGCTTTGGGTTGCATAACAGATTCAAAGGCGAGCGAGAAGATGCGAACGACGACCCCACAGGTGGGTAGCCAAAAACAAAAATGACGGGTGCAAATGTGAACTGAGTGCGAGATTTGGTACGGTCTGAATATGATTAAGTGTGCGATTGATGGCTGATGAGTTGCAAATGAATCGAGAAATAGTCAGGGTAATTTTGTCGAAAGAATTGAGTATTGGAAGGTTATCTGCGACGTTTGTGCCTCAAATCTTGGTAGAAGCAGCGGGTACAAGTTGCGACTTATTTGCTCCTTATTCACAATCCCGAAACAAAACGCCAGAGCATGCAGTGGAAAACACGAGATTCCCCACGTTCGAAAAACAGCACGATGTTGTTACGTTTACAGTTCAAGTCCATGCTGGCGTGTTTTTTCTCTGAGTACAAAGGACATAGTCCACTATGAATTCATTGAACAGGAACAAATGGTCAACTAGCAATGGTATTTAGAGGTGGTTAAAAGATTACAAAACGATTCTGTTCGGAGAAAAAGACCTGAATTGTGGCCTGAGAGGTGGATGATCCACTACGACAATTCGGCAAGCCATAGTACGCTCATCGTGAGTGAGGGAGAGAGAGAGAGAGAGAGTCGTTTCAGGACAAAAATCAATTACCGAATTAAGTCATCCTGCTTAATCACCCGACTTAGCTAGCTACTTGTGATTTTTCTCTGTTTTCAAATTAAAGACTGCGCTAAAAGGAAGAAGATTTTCTGACATTGCTGATATCCCGCATAATGTGACAAAGGAACTCAAGAGTATTCAGGGAAAAGAGTTCTGGCCCTGTTTCCAAAATTGGAAACAATGTCTAAACCAGTGTATAAAAGTACAAGGGGGGGACTACTTCGAAGCCGATAGTAGCCATTAATGTATAGTTCCGAACGTAGGTTTTTTAGATGTGCATTCCGAGAATTAAATTGTCAAACCTCGTACAAGAGTTTATTTCTGAATCTACAGAACGTTTCACTGATACTACTTATTCGATGTGACTTCTTCATGCCATTATCGAATCATTCCTCCCTCTTATCATCCATTCCAGAACTCTCTGCAAGCCTAACTGTTGCACCCAGCCCATCTCATTTCTTTCTTGTGTACTCATACATTCGCTTCCGGCATTGCCCGTCCTCACGCTGTGTTCCCCTATCCGCCCTGCCCCGCCTTCATTTCTCTGTTTGTCTTGCGATCTTGTTCATTCTCTGCACTCATGCTATTCCTTCTCCATTCATAAGCACCACATCAGTTCATCCTTTCTTACTCTTCTGCTCTTCCGCATTGCTTGTTACTTGTTCAGCTCTATTGTTTGCATTACTTTCTCTTTCACGGCAGCCTCTTCAGATAACTGATACTAAAAACCATTCAAGTGTAGTTCACCCCTCTTATACAGTTCCATTCGTCTTTCATATTTACGCTACCCATTCACAAATTGCATTTCTCTTCGCACATTTCCGCTCACATATCACACGTAATCATTGCTATCTGCTTCGAGCAATCACCGTCATGCCTGGTAACACACTGACTACCTTTCAGTTCACACTATTATCTTTTATTCTTCTCAACAACCTTTTGAAATCCAATCCTAGCAATAATAGAAATGACTGTAAAATAGGGGTTTTATTTGGTATCATTAAAGAGCGACTATATGCCAAGTAAGATTCAGATCACCAATGCGTTGATTTTTGATGTTCAAGATTCCTTCTGAAATATGTTTGAAGTCTCGCAATACATTGATGACTTCTGGTTCTACATAGAAGGGCATGGACTTTGTTGACGTCATCTCCCAAAGTAAATGATACCTTTAGGAGGAAGGAAGCTTGAAAATCAATCTCTCATATAATGTATATATACCAACGAAACATTTATTAGAAAATCACTTAGGCCTAGAGGAGATGGATCAACAATTGTCAACATTCCTCCTAATTATTACCCTTCTCGTAGATGTTTGCTAAATGCCTTCTATAAGGTCACTAATATGTTTTCACAGGAAGAAAACATAAAAGTTCAAACTGATATAACTACCAAAAGCGGATTTGGGATTTGGTCCCCTCATTCTTATCCTGTTCATGGAATACTGCTTTCTTTTAAGAATAAGAAAATAGGATCAAGGTTTGCAGAATTTGTGATAAGTAAGTATATGATTGATATAAAGAGATGGATAAATTGGGTATACACCATTGCAACTTCATAACTTCCACATATGGTGGAAGTTATGAAGAGAGAGTTTGTCTTCTCTTTTGAGAGATTTACCTTCTACATGTGCTGACACCGACACAATTGAGAATATTCATACATCTGTAGACCACTAACCTTTAGTTATAAAGGATTTCCAGATAGTAGAACTGAATTTAACAACGAATATTTGTGCATGATTAGAAGATTATGGTCAAGGAAAACTGCAGTTAAACATTCATTTCAAATGTCGAGATGCAAAATAATCTTTGATAACAACCAAGCAGCAGTTAGGATTCCAGTTTTAAACCCAGACTCCAAGGGCTGTGTTTAAAATATGGATATTAGGAGGCTTATTTAAGTTTGTGTTTTTCGCTACTTCATTTCTTAAGTCAACATCAATGACTATTGAAAAGGAAGTGCTTGAGTCAGAAACTCCTACAGTAGGTGATGAATGGATATAGTTTCGAAAAATCAATCAAATATCATTTCCAGGGGTAGAGTGTAATTTGCTAAATCTAATATTTATTTTGACTATCTAGGAGAATGTATAAAAGTTGTTCTCTGTAAAAGTAAAATATGCACGAAAAACAGGAAGACTATTTGTTCGACGTGGTAAAAGACAGTGAATTATTTTAATTTATGATTAGGGATTGAGGAGTTAGCTTAGAATTAGATATTTTTTGCGTACATTCCGCTTACTCATGCAAATTGTACACACATTCTATCAACTTCTCCTCTTTTCAGCCTGCAAACAGATTCAATTAAATATTTTATTACAAAAGGACAGCAATATTTGCATTTCTCGACGACATTGATTTGTATAAAAGTTAAAAGTTGATGAATTCTGATGGAAGTGCACTGAGTGATAATACAAAAATCATATATGCACGCAGAGTTTAGCCGAGTTGATTATTTTTTCAAGATACATTTGAGAGCAGTTGCAAAAGGCTAATGGATGTGGAAGTTATCAGGAGGAGAAGCGAAACACACTTTTATATACAGAGTGGTTTACAATTCCACATATCTTTGAGGGGAAGTAGAGAAATTAAAATCAACCTTATTCACACAGGAAATCATGACCGGAAACGCCACCCGAAAGTGATAGGTGGCGCTGTTCGCCAGCGTTCCAGTTGAGCAAATGGGGCTTCCGACGTCATACAAAGAACATGCGTCGTTTTACGAACGCTGAGATGGCAGTTATGCACCTGGTTTACGGGTTAGCTGACTGTAATGGACGAGCCGCTGACACGAGTGTATCGCGAAAGGTACCCAAACAGACGTGTCCCGCATCACCAAATGTTTGTGCATTTGCATCAGAATTTGTCTGACTATGGATAATTCAGGGATCTCAGGCATGATAATGGGCGGCCACGATCGACGCGAAATCCCGCAGTGGAAAAGGAGGTGTTGCATGAGATGGACAATAATGCAGAGACAAGCACACGTGCCGTTGCCTCCGCTATAGGAGTACCTCGATCTAGTGTATTGCGCGTTTTGCACTCTGAGTCCTTACATCCGTTTCATCTGTAAAGGGTCCAGTTACTGATGGCCGAAGATTCAACGTCTGGAATTCGCGCAGTGGTTTCTGCAGAAATGTGCCATAGACCCAGAATTTCCAACTCGTGTTTTGTTCACAGATGAAGCTTCATTTACCAGCGAAGGGGTCTTCAATCACCACAATGCTCATGTGTGGACCCATGAGAACCCACACGCTGTGCGATCACATGTTGCACAACAACAACAACAACAATAACGTTTCGCCATTAACGAATGGGCAGATATCGTCGCTGACTGTTTAGTTTTCACATAACTGTTACCACCCCGAACTGAACTCCCAGAAGTATCGGACCTTTCTTGAAGGAGTTCTGCCGGATTTACTGAACAATGTTGCAATGACTGTGAGTCAGCAGATGTGGTTCCAAAACGACGGGGCTCCAGCTCATTTTGGTATTTCTGTGCGTCAGTATTTGGACAGGTCCTTTGGGGCTCGATGGATTTGGCGTGGTGGACCGGTGGCATAGCTCCCACGCTCACCTAATTTATCGAGCATTGATTTCTTTCTGTGGGGTACCCTTACAGCTATGGTGTACGAAACGCCTGTTGCCTCTGCCTTCATGGACCTTGTGGCAAAAGTCACCATTGCCGCTGCTAATATCCGGGAAACTCCGGGTATTTTCGAAAATGTACGGCAATCAATGCGTCGTCGGTGTCAGGCATGCATCACTGCTAATGGTTGTAACTTTGAGCACCTGATGTAAAACCATATTATGTATCCAACTTCTATTGAACTGTTCAGTTACGCCTAATAAAGTTTTTTACTCTACTTACTGCCTTGTGTTATTTCTGTACCTTTGTGTCCCTTAGTACCTTCCGGTCATGCTTTCCTATGGGAATAGGGTTGATTTTGATTTCTCTACCTCTCCAAATTTTGATTTCTCCCCCTCAAAATTTGTACATGGAATTTTTTAAACCACCCTGAATATATGTATATATATAAAAGCCTAGATACGCTCTGCTGTAGATTTCTTCAATGGGAGTGTAAGGCACCATCCGTTTTGTTAATATTGCAATATAATTCTATACCAAGCAGAATACGAATTGGGAGAAATCAGTCTTCATTTTCTGAATTTTTCACTTGTTTTGACAAGAGAGGGGATGATAGAATAAAATGGAAATACTGTAGAGCAAGTGAAGTATTTTAGTTGTTTTAATTTAAACATTTGATCCTGAAATCATTTCAACATTAAAGCAACAAACTTAGTTATTTTATTTAAATTAAGGGGATATTAAATCCCACATTGTTTCCAAACCGAATAAGAACTCAAAGATCGGAATCAAAGAGTTTCATGCCGAATATAGTAACTATAAAAGTATCGGCGACCACTAGCGTAAGCTAAAGCACGTAGTTCAAGCACGTAGTACAAACTCGGGCAACTTGTAGCAAAGGTGGAGAAAGTTCTGTTCGCTATTCTTAGTATTAGGACTTGTACTACTTGCAAGTGCAAAATTGACTTTCTTGTCTGTTTGCTTACTTGCGAAATAGCATTAAAACCAAGTTTATATATAATTACTTGCTATCTTGAATACATAATATACCCAAGTTAAAAATATTTCTACATATATAATAGACGTTTCGCAAATGAGATATCAAGTTTTATGGGATAAATCAGAACTATTTGCACCATTGCTATGATAAAACAGAAAGAAAAATGTGGAAATCTTTAGAAATAGCATTGAATCCTAAACATTTAAATATTACCCAAAGTATTAACTTGTCTAAATTCTTTCTAGCCTTCATTAATCGAGAACGTTCACCTGAATTCATAAACACACAGAACAACTGTAACAATCAGAAATATTTTTTAAAAAATAACATCAGTCTCTTTTATATAACTGCATAACAGTTGTCACCTTTGCTAGTCCTTGCTGTTTTGTCAACTAGTTTTATTTTTTTATTTTATTTACATCTGAAGAAATCCTGTGCAATTGGGATAAAACATCATGGATAAATATCAACTTATTCTGGCGTTCTGCCTTACAAACTTTAATAAATATTCATGAACCGGCAAAGTTTACATTCTTATATATATGTATATTAGGGTTGCCAGATTTTGGAAAACCAAACACGTGACAAATACGGGAATAATAAGTGTAAATACGCTTTACTTGATGGATTGTTAAAGAGGTCTACTAAATAATTTGGCGGTTTTCTTCCGAATTAAAGAACGATTTAAGTGCTTCAAATAAATGTATAATTCTTTCTATTGCATTTCCTAATGAGCGCCAGTGATTCACAGAACTCTTCAAGTCGTCCTGTCCGAAATGTAGAGATACAAATATACCTAAAGAGTTTTACAATTGTCTCAACGTCAACTGCTAATACATCTGCGGCAATTTGCACGCAATTATGCAATATAAGTGCTGGACATCCAATTTCTTCCAAATTTTCATTCCAGGAGGATTTAAGTTTGGCGAAGGCATTATTCGTCCCTCGACGAAGTGGTCCTCCAAACTTCGTATTTGCGTTGTTCCACAAAATGCAATTCATTTTACGACATCAATTGAATGATGTTTAAAAGCAGCCGTTCCCAACCCTATACCCGCGGGCACCCGTCGAGCAATTTGTGTGTACCCGCCGCTGTTCAACTGCGTGCCGTTTAGTTTGAAATAATCACGTGCACATCGTGCAACAATTCATGGCATGTTATATGACGCATGCGTTAATGACACATGACGAGTATTAAACGCATACAATATAAAGTAGACCGGCATTCGAAGTTGTTCATTATGTGCTGCTAGTTATATGCGCATAATTTTAACGGTGTCTTGTACTTACATTTTTTCAATATTTTGAATTTTAATCTTAAAATTCAAATTATTCGAATTAATTTCGAATTGCAACAGTAGCGTTGCAATTCGAAAAAAACATAATGTTGAACGTCATTTCCAGACAATGCATGCCACCTTTAATACGAAATATCCACTTAAATCTGAAATAAGAACGAAAAAAAAAAAATCAACTAAAATCCAACCTGTCTGCCCAACAGTCGGTTTTCACTAGTCATCTGATAACATCTAAAAATGCCACCATTGCTTCTTTAAAAATTTCTAACATGCTCACAAGGAAGAAAAAACCGTTCCAAGCTGGCGAGTTCTTAAAAGAAGCATTTTTGACTGGTGCCGATCGTTTATTTGAGGGATTTTCTAACAAACCTGAGATTATGTCAGCAATACAAGATTTACATTTGTCAAATAACACCGTCACAAGAAGAATACATGTAATTTCAATGGACATACAAACTCGGTTAAAAAGTGACTTGGAAATATGTGACTGGTTCTCTTTACAATTTGACGAGTCAACAGATGTATCAGACACATCGCAGTTAGCAGTTATGGTGAGAATGGTATTTAGTAACTTCACTGTAAAAGAAGATCTACTGAAAATATTACCCATGAAAGGACGAACAACGAGTGAATATATTTATAATACATTCAGAATATACGCCAAGTCGATAGATATGCCTTTGCACAAGCTGTCTGCGATAACTATTGATGGGGCACCAGCAATGGTTGGCAATATCAAAGGATTTATTGCGTTCTGGAAGAAAGATCATTCATTTCCAAACTTTCTGTCCTACCACAGTATTATCCATCAGGAAGCTTAGTGTGTATTCTCAAACCCTCTACTCAACTCCCCCCACTTCCAAGATTAAACCCTGAGTGCACTAATGCTACCAACAAACAGTAAAATCAACACCTGGCTTGCGGCCGGTATAGAAAGGAAACCACGAATCCGCCGCCATCTATTATCTTCTTCAGATAAGCTCGGCAAAGCTTCGAGGAAGAAATGAGAAATGCCATCCAAAGAAACAGGTAAATATTATAATCGATTTAATAAAAAAGTGAATCATAGTAAATTCAAATCAATCATGGTAAATATGAATGTGAAAAAGATGTAAAACACATTGTTAATAATCATTATTTATGCAATTAAATAAGATATTTTCCTAGCATTCTATACTCAAAAAAATTATATAAATAGAATATAATCTGTATAATTTTTTTTATGTAATCTATCCTGTGGAACTGAACCATAATTGATTGTAAACTATTACTAAAATCGTTAATATTACTAATAGCACACGAATTGTTGTACTATATGACCGGCGCAGAGAAAAATCGGAATCTGAATTGAACCACGTGTGAAATTGTAGTATTATCTGTTAATTTTATGCAATTATATTATATTGTATATACAGTATATTATAGAAATATCTGTATAATAAGCATTATAGAAATATCTGTATTATATAAATTGTATGTGTAATTAAATTGTATGCATATGTATGAAATTTAATTGACAGAAAATAAAGTATTATTTGACATTTAATATATATACACATACGGGCACCTCCATGGAGTTGGAAGCCTCATTGCGGGAGACCCAATCTATCCACACCATCTATCATACCTCTCCTTGAAACAAAATTTAATTTATCATTGTACGATTAATAAAGAAAATTAATTTACCTTTAATAATATATTTTATGTATTAACGAAATATCGCACATTCTAAAAAGGTAAGATACTATTTTTTAATAATTATGGAAATAACATCCACGTGCTGTACGGATACCGCACAATGTCCAAATAAGAACTGTTTGAAAATAAACAAATGTAATATATCAGTACAGAATTACAGATAAAATGTTAATAATAAATAAATAGCGAATATATATATATATATATATATATATATATATTCATATATATACTTTTTACACTTACCAGTAACTGACCGATAATAGAGCCCTGAAAGTAATAAGAAATACATCAGAATAAAGGTAAAATGATATTGCACATTTGTTACTCTATATTAGTTTTATTCGAAAAGAAGTTACTAAAAGTCAAAGAATTTCATACCCCATTCCATTAACATCAACGCTTTTTTAAGTGTACATTCTGCACTTTATGAGACATGGGTTTGCACGAACTTACGCAGACTGGTAAGAGTCAGTGACCGGATACGTAACCGACAGACGGTCGGAAGCAGGTTTAAATTCTATGTATATGGATAAGTTTATAGCAATTAACAAAAAACATCCAACTACCTACATAAAAAGAGCAAATCACAGCAAGATAGTTAATGTTTTCCGCCATCAGAAAGGGCGGCCTTAATAATACCTTTAAAAACGGCTTTTAAAGAAGAAAGAGGTTTTTTATGTCTGTTAACTGTGAGCTGATTTTTCCCTTAATTGATTCATTAAAAAAATTAATATTCGTTAATTCTATTTATTTAACTTTATATATACTTTTTGCGATTTTCACTCCGAAATAAGGTAAAACTATTGTTTCTTAGAACCGTGAGTGGGATGGGGATTACATACTAGTGTATGTGCATATTATATATGGAAATCTTCCTCTAGAAGGCAAACCGAAAATTATCAAGTCTCCTCAGACCTCCTCAGCTTAAAAAATGCGGTATTTATAAGACTGTACTTCAAGTACTTTATAAGTTGAACACACTTATATCGTGGTATGTTGTATAAACTACTTATATATAAACATACAACACATAAACTATATAATTGGACGTAGTTTATGTGTTGTATAAACTACATGCATATTCATATAGAGAACATCAATTTATAGGAAAGAATAAACTTTCAGGCGAATTTTCTATATATCTTAACTGACTGTAGTTGTTTGTGATTCAATATGAAGATGGTTTTACATTATCGTTTAAATTTCTGAAATAATTTAAAATTAATTTTTTTTTTTAATAAATCGTAAGCTCTTCACTATTTTGACTGAATACTGGGAGCATTATATATTCCTTTACACAACCGCATGTGGTAGATTTTTATCCAATATCTTTATCGGACAATTGTAATTTCAAATGATACCGTGTTTGAAGTTTTACACTGAGCAAGGTTTCTGATGGTCAATAATTGTTTGAGAGAGCTTGTATCCAAGAAGTTACTACGTTTCATGTGAGACATGGAAATCTCCTGTGTAGCTCAGTAGAAGTGGCGCATGTCGAAAGAGCATCTTAAATACAATTCTAGTTGCCAATTAGAGGATGTACTTTTTTTTCCAGGAGTGGGAAAGGGGACAGAATCAGTGATGGTAAGTGAGCAGGAGGTATATGAGGGATTGAGTAAACTTAATGACAACAAAGCCATGGGACTTGGATGCATATCACTGAGTGGCTTCAGGAAATGTTCCAGGGAGTTAACAACAGCTTTAACGTACATTTGTAACATGAGCCTTAAATTAGTGCAGATCCCAGAGAAGTGGAAAGTGATCATAGTTTGTTCCGCTTCATGAATGGGATGATAATCTAAGGTTTCGAATTGTAGGCCAATCTGTTTGTCTAGAGTTTTGGTCATGCTGTTGGAGAAGCGAGTGAGGACAAGGATTTAGAACGAGTGAATAGCAGCAGAACCCTTATAATCTTATAACCTCGCACGATATATAGTCTAACTGGCGCAGTCGAAAAATGAATACATTTATTTGACTACTGAATGTGAGAACATAAAATCTAGTTGAAAGAAATAAATGGCGGCAGTCGAAAATTAAGGCAGACAACCATTCAGTACAATTCACGAAGACAAAGCAGAAATACCAAAATGTAAAGGGAGAGCTCTGTTACTATGAGGTTTTACTATATTTTTGAAGCTGTTTGATATCAGGAGCGGCGTATAACCTAGTTTCAGAAAATCTTTATGCTATGCTGTTTTTGTTAGTCAGATCCCAGTATATTTAATTATATTGAATGATATACCCATTCACAAAGGATAATTTATGCATTTGAAATTCTTGTGATTTTGACCTCTGGCACTGTTCTATGTAGTTTCTGAGATTTCTGTGCATCTTTTTATTGTAGTGTTGAGTCATCTATTAATTTAGGAGAAAATGATGCAGTGTCCTTAGAAAGAAACATACAACAAGAGACTTGCAAATCAACGACGCACATCATCTGCACTGTTATTCATCATCCATGTGGATCACATTATGAAGTAAAAAATGTGTGATCCACATAGAATATATGACATTACACCTGATGTTACAATTGGAGATGTTAATTTCAACAATTTACTTTATGCAGATGGAGTAATATTCTTTAATAAATTTATACTAATCAACAGTATTCCTTACTTAAATTGGATAACTTCTGTAATAAATTTCGTATAAAGATCAGCAATAAAAGGAAAAACTATGAAAATATCAAATGAATCCCGAATAAAAGCATATAAAACAAGAAAAACGTTTTAGCTATTAATTCCCAATTTTTAGCTAAAATGGCAACCTAATTTTGGACGTAAACCAGAATTAACAAAGCTGGTATGTTAGGTAGTCAAGAATATATGAAATGACAGAGAAATTATGGAAGGCACCAATGTACTAACAGTATACAACACACTTTTCCAACTAATTTTAGTTTATGGATCTGAGAGCAGGCTTAGAAGTAGAATTTTGATTAAAGAGTGAAGACCAAAGATATGGGACTTCCGAGAACAAACAAAATTGGGGAAATGACCAGATGGCATTATTGACAAAATCATATTAAAACTATTAGGAAGGTAAATGTCATTGTATCAGGTGAGTGGCCTTCATTTAAACAGAAACTGAAGATGAAGGGTAACGAAAACAGATGTTTGATGCCAAGATGGCAGCAAAAATGCCCAGAGGAAGATCAACATCTAGATAGATTGATTACGGTAAGTGCCTCAGAAAACCGAAATATGAAAATTTACCATAATGGAGACCTGAGAGGTAACAGAATAATTTGGCGGAAACTGTCGATAGAAGGTTAGTAATAATATAAACATTTCTTGTCGAATGTCCCCCCCCCCCCCAGTGTACATATTCAGTAATTGGATGATCATGTTTTCATCATCATCAATCGATTCAACCGTTATCCATCTTTAGATGTGCACCTCTTTAATGGCAGATACCGACAGACTGCGAATATTACTAATGATACGGTCCAATAAACTTTCAAAGATAAGGTTTACACTGCCTTTACTAATCTTACACTGTGTTTTAGTGATTTTGCATCTGAATTAGAAATAGGCTTTGAAACGCAAAGGAATACGAAATTTAGATTTTGGGCTCAAACTTGAAATGAAGCTACTATTCACATGGTATCCGTTCACTTCCTCCATTTATGCAAACAATCGAAAATATTTCAGATTATGAATGTTCATCGATTCTATTAATGATGATTGAAACTGTGCTTAGTACTCAATGCTAATTCTTCACACACACACACACACACACACACACACTCGGCCGCATAATGTTTTGGAAGACATTAATGCTGTTAATAGAGCAAGTACCTGAATATTCTTGAGGAAATCTTACCCGTGTTTCGAAAATACATAGAAAAAGCAGTAGGTCAATGTACGATGTGAGTGCATCGCAGAAAGATAAAAGACGGTTAGGAACTGTATCCAAATGTGGGTAGACAGCACTTTGACACCCTTCCTGTATAGAACAGCATGGTTTTGTGAAATATAGGTCTTTGCTTGAGTAATCTGCTCATGTTCTATAATAGAATGATAGTTGAGGTGCATTAAAGGAATTAATATTCCGCAATGCTTCCCAGTTTTGTAAAGGCATTGAATGGACTATGAAATCTATTGAAGAGTGGCTGACCAACAGATTATCAGAAAATGATGTATGGAAATAATGAGTTTAAGATAAGGAGAGTGAACCGTGGTGTACCTGAAGACTCTCTGCTTGAAATTGTTTATCTTACATACTAAAGATACTGCAAGATATCAAATGTGATATCTGTTTTTTTCCGAAAATGCTAAGTTTAGGGAAATGAAAAGGAACGTAGTTCGATCAGAAACATCCTGCTTTAACCTCGAAAACAATCAAATGAACAAGAAAACCAAGATATTAGAGGAACATTGATTCTTCCATATATACAATCAGCCAAAGACAAATAAGCAAGGATGCCATTTTTTTCTTTTCTACCCAATCAAAAATATCTGTAATCATCACAAACCTCAGAATCCTCTGTATCCGCCAATTAAAAAAACCAGGTGTCCAAAAGTTTAGTTGTAAGTGAAAATAAACGAAATTACGTGCACAGCCTGGCCAAGAATTCCAGAAATCTGCAGAATTAGGCTATACGCTATTAGACTATTGTGCGCAGGTCTGCTCTCCTGGTTTCCATTGTGATTCTGATACAGTGGAGAGAGTGAAAAGCCCACCAATTTTAACAATTTCAAATTTTTTCGATTTTATTGGTAACATTTGGATTCACTTTTAGCGCATTGGTATTTATTTTCGTTCTCCTTTATTTACAGCTAATTAGTTCTACAAATGCTTTTTTGAAGTGCCTGTTTATGGTAAATAAAGAAATTTCCACGAAATCTCTCATTCCTAAGATAGGAGAACGAGGGAGGATTGCAGATAAAAGTGCAGGTGGCTACATTGAATCTGATTCGCCGAGATAACGGTGACTTTCCTGTTGTCACAGACACATTTTCTTGTGTAATTCTTTAGTTGAACTTTAGTCGTTGACTCTTAATGATATCATATTTTTCAAAGGTGGCATTTTTTCTAAGTTTGTGTGAAGATTTAATTTAATTTGCAGATATTTAATGTTTTATTAGTGCTGTGTAATAGTGTTGATCTCATTCTATAAAATTCGTTCAACTTTGTTTAAGTGGTGTTTGTAATGGCTTCAAGAGGTTGCCAAAATTCTTAACATTCACCTAACAAATACTCGCTACATTGCGAGGAGTTAAGAAACATTACAGATTTCTTGTAAAAAAGTATAATATGCTTATTTTGGGATGCAACTTTGTGAGTCAGATAAGCCATGGACGCCACATATAGTATGTTCCATTTGTCTAGAAGAACAGAGAAGGTGTTCGAAGGGTGAACAAAAATCTTTCTCTTTCGGAATTCCATGGTATGGCGGGAACCCCGCAACCAAATCGATGACTCTTACCTCTGTTACTTGAACGTTCAAGGTTTTAATGTGAAAAATAAAAAACACATTTCTTATCCTAATTTAACATCTACAATACGCCCAGTGGAACATGGTCCTGAAATACCCGCCAACACCTCAACAAATTTTAGAAGAACCACTCAGCAGCAATTCAAACGAAGGAGTTGAAGATTTCAATGATGAGGAATACAAAGACAGTGTCCCACCTGAATTTTTCAATGACTGATTTAAACGACTTGGTTAGAGATTTGGTTCTTCTTAAGGAATCTGCAGAACTGCTGGGCTCGTGACTAAACGAAAATAATTTGTTAGCCTCAGGCACTTCTTTCTCATGGTTTAGATATACAGAAACAGAATTCCTTCCTTACTTTTCAGAAGAAGGTAATTTAGTTTCCTGTAGCCATATTCTTGGACTGACAACAAATTCAACGTAAAATATGAAGTCGTCGATTGCAGGTTGTTTATCAATTCCTAAAAAAGAAGCCTCAAAGCTGTGCTTCTCCAAAATTACAATATGTATATGCTTGAGTACCAGTAGCACATTCCGTGCATTAGAAAGAACGAAACGAAACTTTTGCCTTCATTCTCAGCAAACGTAAGTACAATGAGCATGGATGGACAGCTTGATCTTAAAGTCATATCTTTGAATTTGGGACAACAAAGAGGATACACCAAATACTCGTGCTGTTTGTGCGAGTGAAAGAGCCGAGATGGAGAGCAACATTGGATCAAGAAGGAATGGCCAGAAAGAGTCGCATTGGAACTTAGAAGTAAAAATGTGTTACATGAAACTTCGGTTTCTCGCGAAAAAAAATCCTTTTAGCACCGATTCACATAAAACTGGGATTGATGACCCAATTTGTCAAGTCTTTGTCGAATGATGGAGAGTATTTTAAATATGTCTCTGCAAAATTTCCAGGATTATCTACAGCAAACTTGAAGGAAGATAATTTTATCGGTCTTGACATGAGGAAACTTATGAAGGATAAAATATTTGAAGAAAAAATAGCAACTAATGAAAATGAAGCGTGGAAAGCTTTCAAAGAAGTTGTGACCAAATTTTTAGGAAATTGCAAGAACCCCAGTATAAATGATTTCGGAAGACATTCTACAGAAATTCAACGATTTGTGATGATCCATGAGCATAAAAGTGCACTTTCTCAAATCTAGTAGAAAAGTAGTCAGTTAGACAACTTTCTTGAAAATCTGGGATGTTCCAGCGAAGAGAGGAGAGCGATTCCACCAAGACATCAAGGTGATGAAAAGAAAGTATCAGATCAAGTGAAATATCAACATGACGGTGGACTATTGCGTCTTTTTCTTTTTCCTTCAACGCTTCTTTTGAAGCTTTGAAGGAAAGAGAAAAAAAAACACCACAACGAAATATAAAGTATGTACTAAAGATCAATATTTAATTACTTTAATTTTTTTTCTAATTCTTTCATTTCAGAAATGTTTATGGAAAACTTTAATTACTGTTAGTTTACTTAATATAATGCGTTTTAAAGCTATTTTACTGTAATATTATGACCTATTTTGTGAAACATCCTTACGCGATAGAGAAAAATGGAAGAGATATTTGAAATCAGCCGTCCAAAGTTAATCAGAAAGAGTTAATGGTTTCCAGACAACGTTTAATGACTAGAGTTTTGCAGGCTTGTGTTTATTATCATTATTATTAATATTAATATTATAAATATTATTATAATTATTATTAACAAAAATTCCCAAAATCGGCAATAAAAGAACAAAGACTTATAGACCAATAGAATTTCATTCTCTATAACAAAATATTTACTGAACTTGAGCTGAAAGAGTTACATAGTAAACCGACAACTCCACCAGCAGCAAATCAGCAGGAGGTAGTGATATCTAACTTTCGAATTCAATTCAGTAAACACAAAGCTGATGACATCCCTCAGAATGTTTTGATAGAAGTGCAGTTTGAAACGAAGTCAGTGATATTGGAAGATATGAACTCTCTAAATGAACATATAAGACTACCACCATTAAAAGCTTTACATAAATCTAAGCTAAAACAGCTACTCTTAGACGGAAAAGCTGTGATTAAATTCATCACAACAAACAGTATAAAGGAAACAAATCAGCTCCTATACAGCAGTCTATATCATTACAGTAAATCTTGGTTGTAAACCGAAAGAGCAAAACCTGAGTATGAAACAATCTGCACCATGGAAAATCCGGTTGGAAAGAAAAGTCAGCAAACTTCGAGCTGTTTGAGCATCTTAAATAGTTTTAAAGAAGGACGGCTGAAAAATAATAACATCAAAAACAAACTGATTAACCCATAAAGGTTGGCAAACAAAACAATTGCTGAATTTTCGAAGAGCTAAAACAAAGAATTATAGCGACTGCACAAAAAGTTAAAAGATATGAAGCGAGAATAAACCAATATGTGCAAAATATTCACTTTGGACAGAACCAACGTCAGTTCTTTTAGTCTCTCCAGAGAAATACAAATGAAACCATCATTCACCAGGAAAAGATGAAACACTCAAATTTTGGAAGACAATCTGGGATAATCCTATTGAATCATAATCCTAAGAGTGCAGATCGAAGTAACTATCGTCCAATAACATGCCTATCAACTATTCTTAAGCAGTTGACTGCAATCATAGCAAATTCCATATACCACTACTTGTCAGATAATCAGATTTTTCCGATTGAAGAAAATGGCGATTTTCAAAAATTCATAGGAACAAAAGACCAGACCTTTATTAGTAAAATCATTCTCAGAAAATCAAAAAGACGAAAAATTAACTTCATCATGGTATGGATAGGCTTTAAGAAAAAAGACGAAAACGAAATAAAACTTGAATATGAAATTCCTAAATATAATATTAAAATCTCACATCTATGGATATGGGTGCCTTGAAGCTACATAGTAAATCGGCCCAGCAAATAGACTCTTTACTGAACCCAGTTCATATTTTCAGTCAGGACATCGAGATGGAATTTGGTTTAGATAAATGCGCAATTTTGTCTATTAAACGACGAAACATTAATGACACTAGCAGTTCTAATTTTGATCAAGAAAAATATATAAAAGCAATTTCGGCTGATGAACTCTATAAATACCTAGGAATATTAGAAGCCAGTGACATTCTGCACTTGAAAATTAAACAACAGGCAGCAGCAGTATACACCAAAATAGTTACAAATATTCTGAAAACAAAACTAAATAGATTAAACACCATTACAGCAATAAATCTTTTGAGCTATACCAGTGATCCGATAAACAGCTGGAATGATAGATTGGACAAAAGAAGACCTGGACAAACTGGACCGGAAAACTAGAAAATTAATGACTATGCATCATGCATTACATCCACGAGCTGATGTTGACCGTTGTATTTAGCAAGGAAAATAGGTGGACGGGGTGTGATTCAGGTGAGACATACTATGGAAGAAAAAGAAATTAGCTTCAAACGTTACTCGACAATAGCTCTGATCCAATGTTTAAGATAATTACACAAGAGGGCTCTCTGAAAGCAACAGGAAACGAATCGGATTAAAAGAAGGCGCAGCAAAATAACCGATATATGAGCTGGAAAAATAAACCTTTGCATGGCCAATTTCTTAGAGATACTGAGGTCAAGTTGAGGTAAACAAAATGTGGCAATAGCTACAATATGGACATATTAAAAAAGAAACAGAATGATTTATTCTAGCAGCTCTAGAACAAGCATTACAAACTAATGCAATGAAAGCAAAAAATTTGAACATCAATAATAACACAAATGCAGATTATGTGATCTGAAAGATGAGATTGTAGAACATCTAATCAGTGCTTGCAGCAAGATAGCTCAAACTAACTATAAATACCGCCATGATCAATGGCCAAAATAGTTCATCATCGGGTGGCAAAACAGATGGCTTTCCTACATCTGATAACTGGTGGCAGCATAAAATAGAGACAGTATTGGAAAACGAAACAGCAAAAATTCTCTGGGACTTTCGAATACAAACTGATCGGCATTTGTAACATAATAGACCTGTCATCACAATTATCGAACATCGACAGGCTTGGATTATTGATGTCGCAGTTCCAAATGATAAACACATTAAGAACAGAGAACTGGAAAAAATTACTAAATATCGAGACCTGGCAATCGAAGTTGTCCGGCTGTGGTTTAAACACACTAAAATTATTCTAATAGTTATCGGGAAAATATTGAAATTGCATTTGGTGCAATTTCAAAGAAGCTCTCCAACTATTTACGGCAATTAAACATCAACGAAGATGATGTTTAATTACTGTAAATATGATCTACAATTTGCTTTAGATTATTGCTGTAGATATCACCTACCCCATATGACCTACAAAAAAAAAGCGTTACTTAATCAGTCCATATTTTACGACGCTACCTGACAGACTATTCTTAGATTCTTGGGTAGAATCTGAATTGTTCTGTAACACCAGTCAAATTGTTGTTTAAATAATATTTGTTGTTTCTATAATGTTGTCTAAATCTTGTTTTGACTGTGTATCAATTATGAGAATAAATCATCATAATAATAATAATCTCTTTGTGAAATATATATTTATGAAATAAAGAGAAGGAAAAATACATCCATAATAAAATATAAAATACAGCAAGTAATCGCATTATCTACCTGTAACTCTGAATTATGTTTGCAAACAACTACTGTGATTGTTATTATTTCGTTATGTGAATTCCACATTGTGCCAATTATAAAGATATTAGGAGAGAAATGTAAAATAAGAGGAATTATAGCGCTGTTGCCTTAATATTATGAAATATATGTTATTTCACTGGAGGTAATAAAAATTGAAAGTGGTACAAAATTATTGTACCGAATTGCATACATGCTTAGTACAGACTTGTAAAGTTGAAAATTGTAAAGTTTCATTTTTCATAAGATTACAATGTAGATCCTTGTAGTTTGTGTGAATGCACCTGTATCTTGATATGTACTCATGTGTATAACCTAAATAAGTAGGTATGAATAAAAGACTTGAAAAAAAATAAATTTTATTATTATTATTATTATTATTATTATTATTATTATTATTATATATTTTCGAATGCTAAAGGTAACTAAAGCTTGCTATTTCAATGCTCAATTATTTTAAGTTGTAAAGTAGAGTTTTTATTGTGGATTAAAATTCATAGTGTAATATATTTTGATTTAAAAACTAAGTATCTGTTAAGTAATAAGAAAGTTCTAAGTTTCCAAAGTTCGAAATATAGGGTGGTAAACACGTGAGAGGAGAATAAACAAAGTTGCCATTTTAGCAGTCACTCCAGGATCACCAAAGCCAAAATTATGAAGTGCTACAAATGCCAGGAAAATCTAACGAGGGAAGAAAACTACATAACATACAGGAACTACCACAGAAATATGCACTTTCCATGTTCGGGATTGTCTGACGCCAGTTGGGAGCAAAAATCGAATGTGAAGCATGACAAGTGGAAGTGCCCACTTTTTACAGAAAACAAAGGCATTCAACCTTGAACAGCAGGTGGGAAATAGCCTACGCAGAAAACAACCACAGGCGGTAAACAGCTAATGTGGTCATCAACAGCAGTGAAAATGAAAAACAAGGAGTACACTAATGGAAACTCAGGTGAGCCCATTGGAATGTATTACTAGAAAATAGATTACAAAACCTAAAAGACTGTTTAATCAATTTTGTTGAAGAATTATTAGAAACATATACCGCACAAATTACTGAAAAATTCAACCAATATCAGAAATTTATTAAATTTAATAACAGTTCGGTAGATGACGTATTACAGACCATTAGAGAAATTAAAAGTGGTGTTAAATAGCTAACAGAGTGTTAGCATAACTAATTTAAAGAGAGAACGGAACTACAGCAAGAACTAAATTCTTTAAAACAACATTAGGAACTCCTAAATAAGCAACAGCATAAATATGAGCTCCTCATAGATGGTCTTCCAGAAACATTTAAAAGAAACAGCAATCCATCTAAGCCAGAAAATTGGTGCTCCCATAGAATCAAAAAGGTATCCAGTGAATACATCGATTACCTCAAAAAAGGAAAAGAGAAGGATTTCCCCGACCTCCTCCTGTCATGGTGAGACTCCCTAACAGCCCAACAAAATTAAATCGCATAAAAGCTAGTAGGATTAAAAAAAAAAACATTAGTCAAGGATCTGAATGGAACTCACAAAAATATTCCGAAAAAATAATTTTCCCAATAATTTACGCCATATTATCACAAGGAAAGTAAAAGCAGAAAACAATTACAAGTTTATATAGATAAGAGAAAGCAAAATATCCCTTAAAAGACATTAGTTGTGAAACTAATCCAAATAAAATCCGTAGAAGACATTAAGAGGCAGCCATGTTAAAGGGAACATTGATGAGTCGTAAAGAACGGAACAACATACCAACACACATGAACGCAGACCACCTAGTAGATCTAATTACCTTATCAATAAGTAATTAAGATAATCCCCCTCGAAGCAGTCTGGACTGGTTTTGTAACTGGTTGTAAGAGTTGGGCCGGTTTCGTTTTAAAGTCACCTATCGCTGACGTTTATGTCACGTGACAGCATACGTTTCAAGTTTGTTACTAGCGTAGTTTTAATCAATAGTTTTCAAATCCTCTCCTTATCAAAAATTAATTAAATGATCCACCTTGTCAGTCTCTGAATGGCCTGTCCTGTCTTGTGGTTGGCTGTAGTTAGGTTGAATGATAGTTTACATCACGAGGTCCAATCCAATGGTTTAGAGGTCACCAGACCAGGCAGGCTTGGTTTCGTTTCAAGATCATGAAGTTTCAAAGTACGGGATACTTCAGTTGTATGGTAGGCGCTTTAAACCAAATGCATCCGGTGGGCGTGGCTTCCTGACGTCATTGTGAGTGACGTCATGAGTTTGGAATGTAAGGAATTTCCGTGTGGGCAAGTGTGTCACTGGCTTCAGTTCTTGTGTTTTGGTTCGCGTATGGAATTATGGGTGATGGTAGAGATAAGGATTCGTGTTGTGATTGGTGGGACACTTTAAACCAAATGCTTCCGGTGTGCATAGCTTCATGGGTGTGGAATGTTTGGAATTTCCCTGTGGGCATATGTGTCACAGGCTTCAGTTCTTGTGTTTTGGTTCGCGTATGGAATTATGGGTGATGGTAGAGATAAGGAATCGTGTCGTGGGTGTGTGTTGTTTTCAGATGTAGATAAGTGACATCATTTGTTATTTGTAAATAAATATCGTCATTTGTTATTTGTAAATAAGTGACGTTGTTGTTTTGAATGGAAAGGATGATATTAGTGGATGAGAAATCGTGTCGTGATTGGTGGACATTTTAAACCAGATCAAGATCAAGATAAGATAAGGAAATGTGATGTGAATATTTGTTGTTAGTTGTAAATAAGTGACGTTATTGTTTTGAATGGGAAGGATGATTTTACTGGTTAAGTAATCGTGTCGTGATTGGTGGGACACTTCTGACAAGATCAAGATAACATCAGGATTCGTAACGTGAATGTTTGTTGTTATTGAGTTTGGAATGATAATTTAATTTAACTATATTCTATGTCACACTAATATACAGTTTTTTTTTCTTCTATAGATGGTTGTACTAATTTTCCAATACATTTTGGGTATTTCTTTCCTGTTAAAGTGTGGGAATTCTTAGAGAAAGTCGTGATGGCTCTCGTGTTTCGAGTTTTTCTGAATAATTAATTATATACTTAAAGTACCTGTCCTTAAACACACACACACACACATTAGACATAAAAAATCGCTAATGTGTCCATGTTGATACTTTAATATATACCCTATGATTATTCTTATGGAAAAAAAACTATTCAGTATTAGAATTACGCTTACCAAACAACATGCGATCAGTTATGTTTAAGTTAAAAAAGTACTTACAGCTTTCCAGATGACTCTTCTAAATACGAATATTCCAAAATAGTTCAATTTTATATCCACAACACAACACAAACACAAAAACCACAAAGAATGAAATTTCTGTAAATACTGTAACCTGAACTAGTTACTTCGTCCTTTTGATTACAGACCGTAGATGCTGGGGTTTCGTCATTTGCAATATCCCTGAAAGAGGTTTAGTTTTGGGAAGAGATAGAAGTCAGATGGAGCCAAATCTGGGGAATAGAGTGGATGTTCCAACGATTCACACTGCAGATCCCTTAATTTTCCCTTTGCCAAAGCACCTTTGTGGGTAGGTGCATTGTCCTGATGAAAGATGATTTTTAATCAGGACAAACCGGGTCTTTTCTCAAGTCTTTTTTTCGTGTAGTCTGGTTAAAAGATCGGAATGAAATTCAGCGGTCATTGTTTTACCCTTTCCAAGATAATTAATAAATAAAATGCCTTTAGCATCCCAAAACACTGTTGCCATGACCTTTCCTACTGATGGAGTGGTCTCTTTGTCTTCTTTGGTGCTGAACAACCAGCTTCTTTCCACTGTTTTGACTGCTGTTTGGATACTGGTAAGTAAGGGTGAATCCAAGTCTCATCCATAGTAATAAATCGATGAACAAAATCAGTTTTATTCTTGCACCCATCTTGCCAAAGTTTTTTCCATTTGAGAATCTTTATGCAAAATATATCCTACACGTTCTTTTGAAATGCCTATAGTCTCAGCGATTTCACGCATTTTCACTCGCCGGTCATCTAATAACATATCGTGCACTTGATCAATGATTTCTCGTCTTGTTACACTTTTTGGATGTCCTTCACGTGGATCACTTTCAAGACGGGTAGGGCCATGTTTAAACTGAGCACCCCATTTCTAAATTGTCGAGAACGAAGGAGAAGAGTGCCCATAAACTTTTACGAACTTCGAATGAATTTCGTTTGGCGTTAATTCTTCTTTTACAAAGAATTTTATAATCGCACGATACTCAATTTTATCCATTTCAAGGGATACAGACAACGCTTTTGCTTCAGACAGCTGTATAAAACAAACTACTTGATAGAATGACTTGCAAATTTACTTCGATGCTTACGACAGATTTACCAACTTAGAAAAAAAAACATCGTGGCGATAGTGTTGTCATCTATGGTCGAGGCCCAGAATGTTTTCGACCACCCGTATATATATATATATATCGATAGTAGCATAGTTTGGATAATACCGCCCTTCTTAAAAGATGGGCGGCATTAACCAAATATATCTTTAATATATATATTTAATATATCTTTCAAATTATTTCAAATTTCACATTCTATTAAAATCAGCGTAATTAGTCTAATAAAAGGGACCCTAAATTGCACCATGAATTCAATTCTTTAAAGCTGCACTATGAACTTTTAAATCAAAATTATATAAAGATTTTATCATAGATGGCCCCATGAAACTACATCTGCTGGAAATATGAGGGGCACAGTTCTAAACTTAGGTCAAGCTATTGCAAACATCTGCACTAAATGATATTCAGTCCGTATATCTGCTCCTCTCGTCCCCCCCCCAAAAAAAACGAAATTGACAAAAAAACTAAGCCAATTTACCAAAACGTATTAAATAAAAACCGATTTCTAGAAAAAAGACTGACTTAGTAATTATTTTTAGTGATTTTATTGTTTCGTGAACATCTTTTGCACATTCCCTTGTTTGATCCTGAGGTACTTCCGTTAGCAACATCGATGCTTCTCAGTTTTTTGTCCGTCAATCAGTTTACAACTGATACTCGTGCACTATCGAGTTGTGCTTTGTTTGTTCTTTGTGAAAATTTGCAGTTTTGTACTTTTTGTAACATTAAACATTGCTACGACATTCAGTTACTCATCACAGTGCAAAAGAATGTAAAAGCAAGGCTTAATTTAATAGCGAATTGTGCATTGTTTGTGGACACACTTTCTCACTTAATGAAAGACATGATCTTACTAGACACTATAAAACACATCAGACTAGAGTAGAAGAAGAGACTGAAGGTAGTGCTTGGGTATGAGTTACGGAGAGAATATGTGATTAAGAAAAAGGAAGAAATCAAAATAAGACGAAATATGTTTGTTTAAAAGAAATTATGAAAGTTTCACGATGAGAGAAGCTTCCTCCGAAATTGCTTTAGCGTTGGTCAGAAAACGAAAGTCTTTCATAGCGGTGAAAAAGTTTTTCCCCAAGGGAAATTAAATTTATATATATATATATATAGTTTTATGAAGAACTGAATGACTAGAACCCAGATTTAAGTAAAATGGTTTTAATATAAAAACACTAATAGTTTCGGCCTATGACAGCCTTCTTAAGGTGACATTATAAAAGAAAGAAAAACCACTAAATATTGAAGGTAAAAAAGACTATGAACAACATAGACAGTCTCTATACATAATTATCATGAAAACGTTGTAGCTGTATTTGAAGCTGTTCTTTCGTTTGTTGCATTGTTAGGAGAGTGCGTGCTTGCTGCATCTCGTGAACGCCAGTACATGATTACAGCTGAATGACTATCTGGGAGGTTGTAGCTCAAGTTGTTATTAAGATGAACAGGATTGAAGATGATTTCTCTATATTCCATGATTTTTCTCTCTAGTTCGTTACTGCAACGGAAGATGTTAGTAGAATTTTCCCAGCTGACTTTGTGACTTTGGTTTTCATCATTAAGATTAGCCGAGAAAAGGATATGACTTGAGAGTGAACTCGCTCGCTGTCTCCTGTAAGTAATGTCCCTCATATGTTCTTCCATACGCAATTAGACAGATTTGTCTGTCTGTCCAAAACAAGGAATATCACAATCACTCAAAATTTTGTATACACCAGGGTATTTAAGTTGATGGTGACAAGGTTTTGGGTGGCTAATTAAGAAACGGTCTTTGGAAGTGGAGTGAACAAGGTTCTGATATTGTATTTTCTTAGAACGTTTGCTAATTTATGTAAAACAGTACTTATGTAAGGAATATATATTTTGCCTTTGAATCTATTTGTTTCTTCTGTGTGATGTCTAGGAGGATTAAAAAGGAATTTTTTAATGATTTTCTTGGAATATCCATTAACTTTGAAAGAAGTTTTCAGATGGTTTATTTCTGTAAGAAGTTCATTTGGGTCATCAAGTAGAGAACGGCTCTATGTCCCACGGTGGAAACTATTCCAAGCTTATGAGAAGGGAAATGATGGGACTGACTGTGCAGATATCTCTTGGTATGTGTGGGCTTTCTATATATATATATCGATATTTTGAGTTTACCAGAAGAGCATGTCGGTTTGACATTAAGGCAAGGAATTATCCCTTTCAAACTCGGCAGCAAACTTAATTCTTTGATATCGGCTATTGCGATGTTCGAGGAAAACCATAAGGGATTCATGTCTATGGCTCCAAACAATGAAAACATCATCCACATAACGTTTACAAACTTTAGGTGTTAAAATGAAGGAAGAGATAGCCTTGGTTTCAAAATCCTCTAATAAATATTTGCGAGTACAGGGGATAAAGGATTACCCATAGCCAGTCCATGATTTTGTTTGTATATATTATCTTGAAATTTGAAGAAATCGAACCTGATGCAATGTGTAAGCAAGGCTAACAATTTTTTGGATAGCTTGTCCTTGAGTAATGTTAGGACTTCATATGTTGAGACATTAGTGAACAAAGAAGTTATGTTCAAGCTCGCCATGATGTCATCTTCATTAACTGTAATATCCTTGATGTATGTAACAAATTCTGTAGTGTTCTTGATAAAAGATGGTGACTTGCCTGAAAAACATTTTAGGTATTTGGCAAGATATTTTGAAAAGATTGTATGTAGGAGAATTGATACCTTCTACAATTGGGGTTAATGGGGTGTTCTCTTTATGGGTTATAGGAACACCATATATGCGAGCAATTAACGGATGGAGAGAGCGAAGAGATAAACGGACGTTTCGGGATAATTCAGTTGTTGTTTTTAATAAGTTCTTTGTACGATTTTGAAGTCCACGGGTTGGATCTCTCTCGAGTATTGAGTAGGTATCATTATTTAGTAATTCAAGCATTTTATTTTGGTAATCTTCAGCGTTAAGGATGACCGTTGCATTGCCTTTATCCGCAGGGAGGATGATTATATCTCTATTGTTTTTTAAACTTTTAATAGCTTTGCGTTCAGTCGAAGTAATGTTGTCTGCAGGTGGTTTTGCTTTTCCTTCTTATATACTTTCAGATGTAGAAAAAAGCATCCTATAAAGGTCTAAACTTTATTCCTTCCCCAAAATTAATACCAAATGAGACACTACTTACAAAAATAGAAAAGGCTACTTCTTTTCTCCCTCCACAAGATGCAAATCTTCTACGTATTGAATCTATGTTTATTATCAATAACGCAAAACCACTTTAATGAAGTAAACATATTTTTTGATAATTTTCCATTTAGTAATTGAAGTACCTCGTCCGTAGAAACGTTAGTAAATAAAGATATAATGTCATAACTAGCTAGAATGTCATTTTCATTGATGGGAATATCTTTTATATGAGAAACAAAATCTATGGTGTTTTTGATGAATTATCCCAAAAACATTATCCAAAAAAATGTTTACTTTTTTAAAACATTGCATTCATTCTGGTTACTTCAGATATCAGGACTACGTTTACCAACAAAAAAAAAGAGGCCTGGTAATGGACAATCCTTTTTCTCCAGTTCTAGCTAACATCTTCCTTGAAGATTTTGAAACGAAAGCCATATCCTCCTTCTCATTTAAACCAAAAGTTTGGAAATGATATGTTGATGATATATTAGTTATTTGGAATCACGGGCACACATCTCTTACAGATTTTCTTCATCATCTAGACATCCAACATCCTAATATAAAATTTACTGCTGATCTAGAAAATCATAACTCCTTAGCTTTCCTGGATGTCATGCTTACACCATGCTCTGAAAGATTAAAAATCTCTATGTACAGAAAACCTACTCATACCAATAGATATCTGCATAAACTTTCTCATCATTTTCCACCACAAAAACATGGAACTATATCTACCTTAGGACATAAAGCACGCTCTCTCTTGAATGAACCAGATGAACTACAAAAAGAAATAAATAACCTCACTCTTATCTTTAAAAAAAATGGATACTCTGAAAAAACGATTAAGAAATTTCTTCTGGATCCTCTTAGGCAGTGCACAACAGAAACTATTAAATTTAAAGGTAGAATTTCCATTCCATACATCAGCACACTCTCTAAAACATTAGCTAAAGTCCTTAAAAAATACAATATCAGGACCTTCTTCACCACACTTCCTAAAATCAGTTCTCTAATCAGCCATCCAAAACCTACTCATCACAACCTAAAATATCCAGGTGTATATAAATTATGGTGCGATTTCAATATCCCTTATTTTAGACAAACTAACAAATCTATTGAACATCGTATAGAAGAGCGTAATAGAGACATCTCTTACAAAAGATCTCATTCAACTGCGTTATCCAGTCATGTTCTTTTTTCAAATAATCCTAATGATGATAAACAAAGCCACTCCGTTTGCTGGGATAGATCAGAAAATATCTTTCGCTGTAATGATGAGTTTGAGAGAAAATTGTAGAATCAGGGAAATCCTGCCGAACCCTCTCCACTTAAACAACAATTTGAGTTATAACATCCCAGATAGCCATGCTGCAGTTATTCAATATTGGCGTTCACGTGAGCCTGCACTCACACTTACAATAAACAATGTCACGCCTGTTAGAACAACATGAAAATAATACATCGTTTTTTATGTCTAAATTATGTGTGGTAATTTTTACCTGTAATTTCCAGTTTGTTTAGATACTTCAATGTTTATTACTATTCTTTTCCTTTATGAATACCTGAGGAAGGCTGTTATAAGCCGAAACTAGTAGTATTATTCTCATTAAAATCTTTATTATAAGTTATCTCGGTTTTTGAAGTCATTAAATCTATATTTTTTAAATGTATCACAAAAACCGAGTAAAAGCCGATTATGATATCTATATATATATATGAAAAAGTTTTAATGACTTTTACCGAGAGATAAAAAGATGACAAATATATTTAAAAAGATACTACTAGTTTACTAGTTTCGTTGAATAGATCAACATCCTTAGGTATCACAATCAAAGAAATATATAAAAAAATTACAGAGACTTAAAATTGTAATAACTGCCACGTTCTCTTTTCAGCTAACTCAGACGAAGCCCGCCAACACATTGTAAACTGGACTCAAACTTCTAACATCCATGTGTGCTACGAGGAACTCGAAAGAAAGATTGTTGAATCCAGGGAAATTTCTCTAGATTCTTCTCATATCAACAACAGCCTGAGTTACAATCTCTCTGATGCACACGTTGCTTCTGTTCAGTACTGGCGCACTCGCGATAACGCGTAGTATACGTTTCTTTGGAACTCATACTCGCATTTGTTTTTCAAACACGCTACTGTCTTTTTATACTTGTTCTGTTATTACAATTTTAAGTCTCTGTAATTTTTTTATATATTTCTTTGATTGTGATACCTGAGGATGTTGATCTATTCAACGAAACTAGTAAACTAGTAGTATCTTTTTAAATATATTTGTCATCTTTTTATCTCTCGGTAAAAGTCATTAAAACATTTTCATAATATTCCAACCGAGTAAAAAGGAATTCGCATATATATATATATATATATATATATATATATACAGGGTGTTCGGGATAAATTTGATATATTTATAATTAATTATATTTTTCCGTAAGTTACATGTATTAACACACACTTCTCTTCATTTAAAAGTTTGGACCCTTCTTCATTCACATACAAGATGTCAGAAAGGATGGATAGCTGGAACCCACCTGAATCATGGAAGAGAATAACTTGTATCATGATGATTCGTGCCCGCCATCAAAATAAGGATATTACGACTGCTGCCCAATGCTCCCTGAATACAGTAAAAACAATCAGGCATGAACTAGAGACTTGCAATGGTGACTACGAGGATGTAGCAAGAAGAAAGATCCCTAGCAGACGATCTGATTGCGTTCGTACAGCAGAATTCCTCGCAAATCTGCAGGAACAGGTGTTGAAGAACCCTGGCATTGGAATTCGGGCTTTGTTCGTGGAGTTGCTAACTGTAGTCAAGCCCTGGATAACAAGGGTAGCCAATGGTAGGCCGTATGTATGGCAGCAGGATTCGGCCCCTTGCCACACCTCTGGGAAAAGTCAAAAATGGTTGTCTGAAAATTTCTACGACTTCACCAGTCCAAATGTTTGGCCTCCAAACTCCCCAGACCTTAACCCCATGGATTATTTTGTATGGGGCGCAGTTGAAAAAGACACCAATCGCACTTCCAGTAATACAAAAGCCCAGTTAATGGATAAAATTAAAACAGTTTTTGCGGCCCTTCCCAGGGAGACTGTAGCATCAGCTTGTTCGAGGTTCCGAAGCAGAATTGAAGCTGTGATCGATGCTAATGGTGGTTATTTTGAGTAAATCTTGTTGATAGTATTGTAATTAACTCTGCCTGTTTTTTTTTTTTGTCAATTCATTAAATTTAATAGATATAAAGAAGATTTTCTTTTTCCTTACGAAACTGTCAAATTTATCCCGAACACCCTGTATATATATATATACAGGCCTTAGTGCATTACTTACTTTAGCCATAAAATAAAATTCATAAACAAACCACGAATATCTAGTCGCCATATTATTATTAATAATAGTAGCAGAATTAGTGTTATTGTAATAAATGCCACCACAGAGAGTTTATGATTTTTACACTAACCCGTAAAGATACATTCACGGGAAATGTTATCTGCAAGTAATAAGAAATATTTCAGAATAACGTTAAAATAATATTGCACATTTGTTAATCTATATTAGCTTCATTCGAAATGAAGTTGCAAAAAGACAAAGAATTTCATACCATTTAAACAACATTTATGCATTTTTAAGTGTACATTCTCCAATTTATGAGACATGGGTTTGCACGGACTTACGAAGACTGGTATGAGTCAATGACTGGAACCATAACCGACAGACTCTCGGAGGCAAGTTTAAATTCGATGCATATGGATAAGTTAATAGCAATTAACAAAAAAAACATCCAACTACCTTGATTAAAAGTGTAAATCACAGCAAGATAGTTAATATTATCCACCATCAACAATGGTGGCCTTAATATTGCATAATAAACGATTCTTAAAGAAGAAACAGGTTTTTTATGTCTGTTTACCGTTAGCTGATTTTTCCCTTAATTGATTCATTAAACAAATTAATATTCATTAACTATATTTATTTTACTTTATATATACTTTATGCGATTTTCACTCAGAAACGTGGTAAAACTATTGTTTCTTAGTACCCTGAGTGGAATAAGGATTACATTCTAGCGTATGTGTATATTATAGATGGAAATCTTCCTCTAGAAGACAAACAGAAAATTGTCAAGTCACCTCAGACCACTTCAGCTTAATAAATGCGGTAATTATAAGACTGTACTGCAAGTACTTTATAAATTGAACAAACTTATAACATGGTACGTTGCATAAACTATTTTTATATAAACATACAACAAATAAATTACATAGTTGTGTGTAGTTTATGTGTTGTATAAACTGCATGCATGTTAATATAAAGAAAAGCAATTTATTGGAAAGAATTAACTTTCAGGTGAATTTTCTATATCTTTATCATAACTGACTGTAGTTGGTTGTGATTCAACATGAAGAGGGTTTTACCTTTTCGTTTAAATTTCTATATAAGTAAAATTTACATTTCTTTTACAAAAGCATAAACTCTTCGTAATTTTGAATGAATACTGGGAGTATAATATATTCCTTTACACAGCAGCATGTGATAGATTTTTGTCCAATATAATTGTAATTTCAAACGACACCGTGTTTGAAGATTTACACTGAGCAAGGTTTCTGATGGTGAATAATTTTTTGAGACAGCTTGCATCCAAGAAGTTACTACGTTTCATTGAGACATGAAAATCTCCTGTGTAGCTCAGTGGAACTGGGGCAAGTAGAAAGAGCGTCTCAAGTTCAATTCCAGTCGACAATTAGAGGAAGAACTTTTTTCCAGCAGTGGGAAAGGGGACAGAGCCAGCGATGGCAAGTGAGCAGGAGGTATATGAGGGATTGAGTAAACTTAATGACAACAAAGCCATGGGGCATGGTTGCATATCATAGCGTGGCTTCAGGAAATGTTCCAGGGAGTTAACAACAGCTTTAACATACATTTGTAACATGAGCCTTAAATTAGTGCAGATCCCAGAGAAGTGGAAAGTGACCAGATGTTGTTCCGCTTCATGAATGGGGTGATAAAACTAAGGCTTCGAATTGTAGGCCAATCTGTTTGTCTAGAGTTATGGTCAAAGTGTTCGAGAAGCTAGTGAGAACAAGGATTCAGAACGGGTGAATAGCAGCAGAATTCTTATAATCTGATAATCTTGAACTCAATATATATAGTCTATCTGCTGCAGTCGAAACAAATATAAATTTGTTCGACTATTGGACGATGCGGTAATCGAAAGTTAAGGCAGACAACTATTCAGGACAATTCACGAAGACAAAGCAGAAATAACAAATTGCAAATGGGGTAGCTTTGTTTCAAATAAGCTTTGCTATCTTTTTGAAACTGTTTGATATCCGGAGCAACGTGTAACCTAGATTCAGAAAATCTTTATCCTATTCTGTTTCTGTTAGATTCAAGTATATCTAACATTATATTGAAGGACATATATCCAAACAGAATGGATAATTTATGCATTTGAAATTCTTGTGACTTTGGCATCTGGCATTGTTCTATGTAGTTTATAAGATTTCAGTGCATCTTTTTATTGTAGTGTTCAGTCATCCATTAATTTAGGAGAAAATGATGCCTTGTCCTTAGAAAGAAAAATACGACAAAAATCGAGTTGCAAATCAATTGCCAATAGTGGAGATAATGTGCAGGATGATGCACATCATCCGTACTGTTATTCATCATCTTTTTGGATTACATTATGAAGAAAGGTGTGATCCACATAGACGATATCACATTATACCAGATATTACAATTGGTGATGTTAATTTCAACAATTTAATTTATGGAGATGAAGTTATAATCTTTAATAAATCTAGTACTGGTCAACAGGGTTCCTTAATTAAAATGGATAAATGCTGTAATAAATTTCGCATAAAGATCAGCAATAAAAGTAAAAACTATGAAAATATCAAACGCAACCCGAATAAAAGCATAGAAAACAAGTAACACGTTTTGGCTATTAATGCTCAATGTTTAGCTAAAATGGCAACCTAATTATGGACGTAAACTAGAATTAACAAAGCTGATATGTTAGGGAGTCCCGTTTGTATGGAGTGAGAGAGAAATTATGGAAGGCACCAGTGTAGTAACAGGATACAAGACACTGTTCCAACTAAGTTTAGTTTATGCATCTGAGAACTGGGTTAGAAATAGAACTTTGATTAAAGAGTGAAGACCAAAGATATGAGATTTCTGAGAAAAATAAAATGGGAAAGGAACAGATGGGATCATTCAGTGAATCATATTAAAATTAATAGGAAGGTAAATGGCATTGTCTTAGGTGAGTAGCCTTCATTTAAAAAGAACGGGAAGGGAAAGAGTAGCGAAAACAGATGCACGTTTGATGCTGCCAGGATGGCCGTAAAAATGCCCAGAGGAAGATCAAGATGTAGACGGATTGATTACGTTAAGTGCCTCAGAAGTCCGAAATATGAAAATTACAATAATGGAGACCTGTCAGATAACAGAATAATTTAACAGACAACTGTCGATAAAAAGTCAGTAATAATAAAACATTTCTTGTCGTAATGATAGACCCCTCCCACACTGGACATATTCAATAATCGGATGATCATGTTTTCATCATCATCCGATTCAAACGTTATCCATCTTTAGATGTTCACCTCTTTAATGACAGATACTGACAGTCAGCTGATAATACCACTGACACGGTGCAATAAACTTTCAGAGATAAGGTTCACACAGCCTTTACTAATCTTACTCTGTCTTTTAGTGATTCCACTTCTGAATTAGAAATCGACTTTGAAACGCAATGGAATACGAAATTTAGATTTTTGACTGAAACTTCAAATGAAGCTACTACTCACATGGTATCCGTTCACTTCCTCCATTTATGGAAACTAAGAAAATATTTCAGATTATGAATGTTCATCGATTCTCTTAATGATGATCGAAACTGTGCTTAGTACTCGATGCGAATTCTTCACAGGCACACTCGGCCACATAATATCTTGGAAGATATTAGTGCTGTTAACAGAGCAAGTACCTGAATATTCTTGAGGAAATCTTACCCATGTTTCAAAGATACATAGAATATCAGTAAGTCAATGCATCGTAGAGAGAGAGAGAGAGAGAGAATTACTACTGTAAATTTGTTCATTTACGTTTTAAATAATCCTTGTATGTCAAAAATTTACTTTAGAAACAATAATTTACTTTAAAAGAATATATTTATTGCTTACCCCTTGTCCACAGGTTTTCTGAAATTAGATTAAGAAACGAAAATAAGAAAACAGTTCCAAAGTTTTATTTTTTAGGTATTTTTGAAAAATATAATTGTTCAAAAATTTATTGAAGTGAAATTAAAAAAGCGCAATTATAAAATAAATATATATTATATATATTTCAAATATATATATTTCAAAGTATTCTTCTTCCAAAATGTATACATGCACTTTCCAGAAATGTGTATAAATTCATTAACATATTCACCTTTTCAATGTTTTCATATGAAAGAAAACAGTTTTGACATTTTCTCAAATTCTTTACACTCTCTGTCATATTCAATTTGTTTTGACTCTCAAAGCATCTGAAAGCGGCTTTGTTTTTAACAGCTGTTGAATTTGAGGATTCGGATTACATCATGCGATAAAGACAAAAACTAAGCAGAAAAATCTTCGCCAAACGCTGTTTTTCATTCCCTTCTCATATAGAAATATGAGAAGACGAATCGGTTTAGATTCTACAGAGGGTAACATCTTTCATACTTACGTACCTTACCATGTTCAAAAAGAGTTCAATTTTATGTTCATTTTATGTGTTCAAGCTAATATTTTCATTCTCAACAATTTCATTGATACAGTGATATTCATTGTCTTCACCATTCTTCAAGCTTTCTATTTTCAACTCGTTTCGAACATTTTAAATACTTTATGTTCTGTTTAAAGTCCTTTTTCGTCTATTTTCTGGGGTGGGGGGATTTTTTTTTCTTCTTATAACCTCTGCAGAGGAACTACGTTCATCGTTTCGCATTAATTAAAATAGGTTCCTTACTTGTGGAAACCTATATAAGTTTCCCGCAGTATCGCACAGCATTCTAGATGGTATGTTGTAAAATAGAGCTATCTACTTTTATAACTTTGCCAAGAGTAGAAAATATCTTTCAAGATACATCTGATGAAATCTGGCATTATGAATCTGCAACGTAGAGATTGAAACGATAGCTTACAGACAGAAGGCAGAAAATGGGAAGTCTTTGATTAGATGACTGTGATTACTGGAAGTTTCACAGAGTCGGAAGTGTTGTGTTCTCATTTTTGTCAAGGACATTGATTAAATGTTTAATGGATTATCTCATACTTTGTACAGTGCGCAATTCACATACTAAAACGCAAGACAAATTCCACCTGATGTCTTCCGCACATTGGTAGAAAGAATCTCTGAAAAGATGCAGGAGATGATCAAAGCCAACGGTGGACATACCCGATGTTAAAGTTCGCCTGTTGGTGTCAATTGTAAATTGCTAAAGTATCTGGACAATACTGGTAATTAGTGTATGGGATTATTTTCTTCGGAGATTATTGATCAGACGTATGATAAGCTCACTGGACTTCTTTCATAGAACCATTGTATGTTCGGATGGAAAGTAGTATATTATTCATCCGAAACATTTTGTATCTAAAGACACCGGTTAGAGAGTATTACCCTCTCGATCTGGTTTCACCTAACGTTCAATGGGCTCATTGTACGCTTTATAGGATCCATCGTATGTTCCAAGACACAGCACATACAGTTCTGTGTTATATATTCATAGGAAACATTCACATATCTCAAGGCAGTGGTTATTAAATAGTAGATATAAGACATCGAATTTTCTCTGCAACATAGTACTGTTCTCATTTTCATTTTTATTTTTCTGAAAATTATACAGCAATTCCTCGATTAATTCGCCCCCGATTATTGCGATTTCGATTAGTGCTCCTCTAATCGAATTAGTACGCCCTAATATATCTTAAAAATAAATGTTACAGATTTAAAAAAAAATGTATCTATAACTTTTTTTGCTTAAGTATGTTAAAAAATCACTCGCTAGAATAAAATAACTCACTTACCGATTTAAAACAATTAATGCAGTTATTTCTAATAGCATACTACACTATTTCCATGTACATGTTCCATGTATATGTTCCAAATTTATCCTCAAAATTTTAATGAGCACGTCTCGTGCCTGCTTTGCAATTGTTTTCCTTTTTTTATTTTAAAGAATTTTCCCAACCTTTTATCATGAGCAAAAGAATTAGCGAGCAAAAAAGTGGAGTTTTGAAAATGATTCGAAAAGTAATCTCATTCAAAGGAAAACTTGAAATAATAAAGAAACATGAACAAGACGAGTCCTGAGCAAAGATAGGACAAGAACACAAATGAGTGAATCAACTATAAGAGCAATTTTAAGCAAAGCTGCTGAATACAAAGAGAAAGGTAGGAATGCTTCAAGTGTTCATCATTCATGCACTCGAAATCAATGCATCATAAAGATTGAATTAGAGAGACGTCTTTTTACATGGATCAAAGATTGTAACTAAAAACGGATCCCGATAAGCACTGACCTTATTAATTCAAACGCATTTCTCTTTGCAACGTTGAAATGGTTATCAATGATTGAAAATAAGAAGATTCCACGCTAGCGCTGGGTGGTTTGAGCATCTCAAAAAAAAAAAAAAAATTAAAGAAATAGCCTACATTATGCTCTAATCATAGGCCAAGCTGCAAGTGGAGATAAGGAGGTGGCCACAAATAATCCAAAGATTTTGAAGAAAATTTTGGAAGAAGAGGGTTATTGTGACCAGCAAATATTTGATGTCGATGAAACCGGCCTTTTTTGAAAGCAAATGCTTTCCAATACTTTTCTGACCAAATCAAAGAAATCTCAGCTGCTTATAAAGTCGCAAAGTCGAGTGAAATTACCTAACAATGTGCGGGTCGTTTAGAAGCACATTCCTTGTGGAAATGATTTTGGAGGCTTTTCAAATGATTCTAAATTAATTACATCTCATTCAGAGAAAATGAGTGATTCCGACCTACTAAATTGAGATGCACAGCGGGAAGTTCCCGAAGAATATGAAGAAAATTTAATCACTGACAAGCCCAGAGAGGTTTCACAGAAACAAGTTGAAAATATTTTTCGTACAGTCTGAATAAGTTTTATTGGCTTTCAGCTTCAGCTTCATGATCTTCCTTTCATTAGGCCCTGAGACAATTTATAAAAAAAAAAAAAAATTAAGCTTCAAAAAATAAATTTGAGGAATGAATTATGCTTTTCCCCATACGTTATTATATTCGATTAGTGCGTTTTCGATTAATGCGCCTGATTTAAAGAACGCATTAATCGAGAGATTGCTGAATTGTAATTGTATCTGATTCACCACTTAGCAAGGGGGAAGAAAAGGAATGCTATTAAAAATTCAACAGAAAATTAAAATGATAAAAAAATAAATAAAGCGGGATTACTAAGAAAAGATTATGTCTCGGTTTGCGAATGCCTAAAGGCGTTTGTCCTAGTCTTTAGTGTCCATAAATTCATCCCAAAAGGTTAGCTCTGTTTGCAACACATCTGTCTTAAATCCACACCCACTCTTATTCCATTCAGGAATCACTCACAGTAAGTAATAGAATAAAAAAAAGTTCTCCTTCTTATTCAGCATAATCTTGCTCAAGTTCTTGGAATGCTCCTAATTCTTTCTCCTTCCCTTTGTTTTACCATTTGGACAAACTGTCCTTCCCATTCAGTAAATACCTCTCAACAGCTTAAGCATTGCAATCACATTCTTTGCATTCATAGAGCGGCATATCGCAACTACATGAAAAAACATCTCGCTAAACTTGGCAGTTTTTCAGGAAATTGAAATTTTTGTTTCTTTTATTTATTTGGATTTGAGGGTAGTTAGAATTCTCCATTTGATTGAAAGGATGTTATAAACAGTTATAAACAGTTCAGGAAAACAATGTCTTTCCATTAATAACAGGCTAAGTACAGAAAGTCAAACTACCCATTTTGTTCACAGTTTGTTGTGATAAATAGTTTTTTCCTGCTTTGGGAATTTTCTAATGCATAACTTCTTTTGTTTGCTTGTGAGAAAGACATTATCCCAAAAATTTTATTTACAATTTTAATTTTTTTTTTCAAACTGATGTAACCAAAAAGCTTCAACGATTAGATTTTGATTTAACAGCAATGCGCAAAGCATTCATGAGTCCCAAAACTAGAACTTCAAAAACCCAAATCCCAAACCGAAGCTCTACTTCAGGTTATTATTTTATTCACATAATACACAGTCAAAACAAGATATAAATGAAAATTTGACTGGTGATTCAGAACAATTCAGATTCCACCCAAGAATATAAGAATAGTCCGTCAGGTAGGTCGTAAAATATGGACTGTTCCAAGTAATGCTGTTTTTTGTAGGACATATGGGGGTCATTTCGTTAATGTTTAATTGCTGTGAATAGTTGGATAGCTTCTTTGAAGTTGCACCAAGTGCACCGATAACTGTTGGGATGACTCTGGTGTGTTTAAGCCACAGTCGGCCAACTTCGATTGCCAGATCTCGATATTAGTAATATTTTCCAGTTCGTTGTTGTTATCACTGGGTACTGCAATATCGATAATCGAAACCATTGCTCTCCAGTTCTGCATGAGGTTATTTTCACGAGGATGAAATACTGTACCTTTTGTGATTTGCTCACTTAAGAACTCTACTATATCCTCCTCAGTGGCTATCATTTTATCATACCCTCCAAGCAGTGTAGTCAGTTAACGATCCTTCAAATTGACGAACAAAAAATCGCTTTCCGTACTAGGTTGGTCAAAGAGTAGATTACTCTATATGAATGAAGTGTTTTATTTTTCTGGGAGAGACATCTATCAGGATTATTAGAGGCTTCAATTAATTGTTTGAAAAAACTTCATTACTTGGTTTCGAGAAAAGGTTTTTGTCACGTAATCTTTTCAAGAATGTGTAAAACCCGCATAAAATGCACGAAAAGCATATTCTGAGTGAAAGGGGTATTCCTCAAAAAAAAAAAAAAAACTCCCACGCACGTCTACATAACATGAATAAACGGAATATTGTGCAAGGCTTCAACTGTATCACAAGTTACTCGAATAAATGCTGCAGTTCTTTTTGATGCGTACACTTTACTCCGCATGTCTTATAATGCATTTTTCATTGAACTTCATTCGATAATTTGTGGTTTCCACGAATTGCGATTTATCGATGAATTGTTAGGTTTCGACTAATTTCCTTTCGATTAAATGCTTTTTCGAAAACTATCAATCGAAAAAGCTAATCCAATTAATACTTTTTTCAATAAACTGTCTTTCAAAGAATTGTGTTCAATGCATTTTTGAGATATCGATGCAGAGTTCCTGCAGAAAGACCTAAACAGACAAGCAGTATGGGCAAAGGAAGATGCCTAGTTTAATATGCCCAAGTATAAGGTAATGCACTTAGAAAAAAAGAAATCACAAGTTGTGTACTATATTAATGGGTCTGAACTGCAGGAAACTGTTGAGCGAGGGACTTGACGTGGAGGTATTGTGGATAGGGAGTTGAAGTTTAGAGGGGCGTTATTGTGAAGGTAGCCGAAACAGCACATCAAATTACGTAGTTTGTTGAAGAACACATTAACAAGCAGGGATGAGGGCATTGTTCCTCTATATGTGGCTTTAATTAGGCCACATCTGGACTACTGCGTGCAGATCTGGACACCCAGATTCCTTGGTGATGAAGTGGTGGAGAGGATCCAGAGGCAAGTGCCAAAGATTTGCAGGTCTATGGTGTGATTCCTATGAGAATAGATTGACGGCGTGTGGGCTTCAAAATAGATAAAACCTAGGGAGCACGGTAGAAATATATAAGCTATTGAAGAGGTTTTATAGGATTAACACTTGAAGAGTTTTTCACTACGTGACAGAAAGACAGACAGAGAAAAAGTAGTAACCCTTAAAAATTGTAAACCAGTCTGGTTAACAAGGATCTTAGAAGTTTTTTTCCTTGCTTGGAGGAATTCAAGAGAATAAAAAGATATAGAAAAGAAGTTCCCGCCAAAGCACAAAACTTCAAAATAATTGGCGAAATAATATCGGAACCAACTACAAGACAATTTTGGTATCTAATTTTGGCATAGTTCTAAAATAAAATAATTAAAAAACACATTTTCTGTCCAAAATTAAAGGAGGCATCCAATGTTAATTGCTTATAATAGTAGGAATAAATTTACCAATTTCATCAATGCAACAATGGGAGGAAAAGAATCTAGAAAAGTTGTTTCAGTGAGTAACGATGCAAAAAATAGCATGCAGAATAACTAAAACTTGAATAATTACTGATCATTGAGAGATCGGATAAAGGGTAATCTGCCAACCGCTTCAAATAGACTGGATTTCATTACATTGTCCATACTAAACATGCAATATGAACTCAAATTAAGCGTGATTTGGGTACATATTTGGTATAAGTTTGGGTCCATAATTAGGTACAATAAGGGAGCCAAATTTAGTCTGTAACAAAAAAATAACAAATAAAAAGAAATATGAAGCATGCCAAAGAGTAATGGCAATTATTTTGAGAATTAAAAGACCATAGAAAGCAAAAAATTCAGGTAGAAAATAAAAACTAGTATGCTGCTCATGAAGCTACACAGTTCAAGTGGAAATGCGCTGATCATGCAACTAGTACGAAAGATGGGCAGATGGATGGCCTTTATTATAATTTGCAGAGAGAAGGAGATCCAAATGTAGACAGAGGGTAAGTGGAGAGATGAGATTAGTAAAAAGCAGAAACATCTGGATGAAGATGGCCATGACAAATAAGAGGTGATAAAATTGGAAGAAGACTTTGTCAAGCAATGGGATGCTCTAGCCTCATCACAACAAGAACAACAACAACGATGTAAAAGAATAGTTTGAGTGCAAAAAGCAACGTAAACATTTTGGAATAAATTACTTCCAACGGCAAGAAACCCAAACGCGTAATGTCATTTGGATATTAAAAATAAAAATGTAAATGGTATCTGGAGGGGTCTGAATGGTGATGTGCAGTTGTTTGCAGATGATGCAAAGTTGGGGAGAGCTATGAGGAGTAGTGTGGATGTTGTAGCTTTGCAAGAGGACTTGAATACACTGGATGAATGGGTAAATAAGTGAGAATATAAATTCAATGTTTCAGTGTAAGGTTTTGAAATTTGGGAAGCAGAGACGGGATATAAAGTACACAATCGGTGCGAATATCTTGGAAGAGGTAGAGGAAATGAGAGATCTGGGAGAGATTGTAGACAAGGACCTAAAATTTCGGGGACATTTTACTAAAATAGTGAAAACAACACAGCGGATAATGGGAATGATGCGGACATTGACTTGAAGAAGTAAGGATGTTATGATTCCTTTGTATAAGGCTTTGATCAGGCCACATATGGATTACTGTGCACATGTCTGGTCACCTGGTTTTCAAAAAGATGAAATTGCGTTGGAAAAAGTTCACAGGCGATTGACTAAGGTGGTTTCTGGTCTCTCGAATGTAGAGTATGAAGTCAGATTGACAAAATGCAATTTGCAGAAATTGGCGGAGAGAAGGAGGAGGGGATATATGATTGAGACATATAAGCTGCTAAGTGGTTATTACCAGATTAACGTCGGGGAGGTTTTGCACAGAATGGGTGAGGGTAGCAGGAGAAAAAGAGGTCATTCCTGGAAGCTGTATAAGGAGGGTGTGAGCAAGGGAGTGAGGAGCAGGTTTTTTGCATGGAGAGTGGTGAGTGATTGGAATGCTTTGCCCGAGAGTGTGGTGTGTGTGCAGAGACAGTGAATATATTTAAGGCACAGTATGATAAACTGTGTGTATAACAGTGGACCTTCCACGATGAGTCTTTGACTCCATGGAGGTTTTTATAATAATAATAATAATAATAATAATAATAATAATAAATCTTTTAACCCCTTTTATTCCCTATAGGGAGTGGGCGAGGATAATTTAGCCCTACCTAACGTTTAGAGACTGAGTGGAAAGGTTGCTCTTTGGAAGTGGTGTGTGCTTCCTCATCGCTAGGTCACCTAAAGAAAGCTGTTCTCAGTTCGAATGTAGTTGAAAACCGGAGGAATTTTTTGTAACCATTTCTTCGACCAGTTCTAGAGTTAGCCAATTATGCGCAAGCAAGTTTTTTTTTTTTTTTTTTTTTTTTTTTATCCCGGAAACTTGGGGTTTTCGTCTGATAAACTCAAGATAATAGACCGTAGAATACACAGTATCTCAGACGTTAATTAATATATTAGGGACTACGAGATGGCGGCACTTGTCTGTATGCTTCTTTTCACTGGATTCCGTTTATAATTATGGATAGTCTTGGGCCAGCTATTTTTGATTGGCTACCATTTGGATAATTTTATGATTGTTGGCTTTCAAATTCAGTTGTAGACGATGTGTTTCATAATGATTTTACAACGAGTTTATTATAAATAGAAAAGCAATTCGGAGATTTCGATGAAAGATAACTGCTGTACTAGTATGCCTCATTCTTCTCTTACATAGTTTTCACACAATTCTTAGAAACCTAAGTATTAGATAATGAACAAAAACCTAAACGAAATGAACAATAAATGTTTCCTTATTACTAAGAACTATTTGAATAATATCTTAACTCCAGACGTTTGGATGAGAAGGATAAAAACAGTAATTCAACTAAGGAAATGCTGCATAAACTCACGAAGATCATCTCAATTGGCATTTATGTAATGTCATACAGCACTGGAATAAGAATGGTTCTGTGGATGTAGTCCATACGAAATCAATAAAAGATGTTCTCCCGAATTGTTTAGAGGCAAAATGAACAAAATATACTTAATATATAATGGATTCACTAGCTTTGAAGAGATCTAGAGGAATTGTAGATCTAGAATTCCTCTACATTGTAAACATGGAAATCAAAATTTAGAGTCATCTTCAGTGGTTACCATTTCTTGAAATAAAGCGTTCTATGAAACATTTTAAGTGTTATTCAAGAAATGTATTTCATTATTTTCTTAAGGAATATCAAACTTATCAGAAATGAATGAGATTGAACATTTCATCAAACTCAGTTCTGGTGAGCCAACATTTGTAAGATAGTAATAGACACCACTCAGTTATGCTGAATGGTTTAAACAATTTATACAACAGTACGTACAGGCAAAAGTGGCGCAGCATGGTCTCCCTATCTTTTTAATATTTATAGTGAATATATTATGAGAACAGCCGAATGAGACAGAGACCCAACAGAAATGAAGTTTGGTGGCAGAAAAATAAATAATTTAAGATATGCAGATGATACAACCCTCAGAGCAGAAACTGTGGAAGATCTGGAGCCGATAATTCTGTTGGTTAAGAGGGAAAGCAAAATAGCTGCGCTTGGTTTAAATAACAGCAAATCAAAAGTGATTATTTTCGCAACTTAGATGAATTGAAGATTGAAGGAGATAAAATAGGTTTCGTTGAAAGTTATGATTTACTGGGATCTAGAAAAAAAAAATGGTGAACAATCCGAAGATGAAATTAAAAGAAGATTAGTCAAGGGGGAAAAGTTATCTTACACTTGACGAAAATTATGACAGATAGAGATGTTAGCAAATAATTATCAAAGCAATAGTATTTCCATCAGTGATGTATGGATGTGAGAGCTGTATTATTAAGAAAGACAGAAATAGAATTCATTCATTTGAATTATGGGCGTCGAGGAGACTACTGAGAATCCAATGGACCACAAGAATGACTTATAAGAAGGTTTTAGAGAATATAAAGATAGAATGCTCCTTGGAGTCAATGATCATTAAACAGATGTTAATGCTGTGCATATTATACGAGCAGATGAATCATTGGAAAAGACAGTTGTGTTGGGGGGAATTAAGAGCATTAGAAAGAGACGATGACGAGAGCAAGAGAGTTTGATGGACAACATAAAGGAACTTACCAACTTGAACTTACAATTGTTGAAAGAAAGACAAGAGGCCGATGAGATGAAGAGCCTTTGTTCAGAAGCTCTCAGAGAGTCAGAAAACAACTTGATGGCACATAACAACAATGTCCAGGCGGGAATGAATGAGCGTTCAAAAAAGCTTGTAGAATAGTCCATTTATTTTATGAGAACAAAAAAGAAAAATTCAGATTTCTGTTCAGCTGAAGGCCGTTAATAAGATACTGAGCCAATAAAGTTCCTTCTTGGCAATATGCATGAATTACTAGCATCTCTTGAAGGGAAAGAGCTTGTGTATTATCAAGCTTGATCCATTTAAATCAAAAGGAGAGACATTATTTTTTTTAATATTTGAGATATCAATATGGGCCAGACGTGAGTTATCAGAATTAACAGATGCATAATGAAATTCACTTGAGTCCTTTCGGATAGTAAAGAATGATGTTTTGTCTGATATACTGGGAAAGAGAGTGATTTGTTTTAAAAATGGCTTCCTTGTTTATTCTTCTAGCACAGATAGATAGTCTTTCCATGTTATCATGTTATTAAAATCAGTTATTTCCAAGTTGCATAGAGGAAGTATGAAGGTGAAAACTTAAACCGCACTGCTAGTTATATTTGAGTAACGTTTTGTATCATGGAAATATAGATCCAAGTGAAATTACATTTGATGGAGAAAACGTGTCTCCTCTTTCTTTCTTTTAGTATAATATAAGTTAGACAGGTGAAGAGATTTTTCAACCCATTCAATTTTCATTGTGCGTTTATCCCAAATCGTTTAGCATATCTTAATCCTTTGACAGCTCTCTCAGAAAAAAGGGAGTGAGATTTATGTGGAGGATAAGAAGAATAAAGGATGAGCCGTTTGAACATCTAAAGCAAACTTTAATCAGTCCTCCAACCTCAGCTTACCCAAGTTTCGAAGAGAGATTTAACATCTAAGTCGACGCATTATTTTACTGCATTTCTGCAGCTGATCATCAGAGAGGAGATGAAGATTTACGACCCATAGCCTTTCTTAGCAGGAAGCTAAGTGGCCAAAAATTTCACTTTTCAATGAATGAAAATGAGGCTATGACAATCATTTTTCCAATCAGAAAACTAAAGTAACTTTTATAAAGGCAAAGCATTATTGAAGTCAAGATTTTTTTATAAGCCATTATACTCATAAACAACATAAATGAAAAAAAAATATTAGAATTGCCTTGGAAAATGAGAATCGTTTGCACTCTACAGCGCTTGACGGCACTACGAAAGGCGTTCGAATCCCTAGTCGCCAACTAGAGGAACTTTTTCCAAGCCTGTTCTCGACAGGTTCCAGAGTTAGTCGATCTCTGGCACGGGCTAGCGGGTTTTTCCTTCCTGAAACTCGTGTTTTTCGTCCCGTAAACTCAAGAAAATCGGCCATCGAACCCACACTATTTTCAGACATTAAATATATTGTGTTAGGGTTAGGGACCACCAGATGGCAGCACTTATAAGCCGCCTTCTTCACTGCATGCCGATTAATTTGTGATAGCCTTGGGCCATGGCTACCAGTGGAGATTGAACTGCCCACTCAGTCTCCAAAAGTTTGATAGAGCTTAGAAAACGGCTTCGCCTAGTCCCTATACCGGAACAAAAAGGCGTTAGCTGATTTTTTTTTTTTTTTAATCAGAGAAAATACAAACTGTCTTCTCATAGTCATATTAAAGAAAATGTATCTGGTGAAAGTGAAAGTGGTTGTAAAAAAAAATTAAAACAAAATATTCCACTTGTGTTGTAGCAGCAACAAAATGACAAATCTTGAAATGAAGAAGACGCGAGTAAAGAGAGAGAGAGAGAGAGAGAGAGAGAGAGAGAGAGAGAGAGAGAGAGAGAGAGTAATTTTACCTTAAAAGTTATTTTTAGAAAGGGGAGTTATATACAAAGCGATATCTTTGAGGAATAAAGAAATAAATAACAAAATTATTAATCTTTTGGATACAGATGTAAGAAGAGTGAGCTCCAAACGAAATTATATCTCGGGTACTTTACAATATCATTATGCTTCTCAGTGCGACAAGTTTTTTTGAAAGACCTTGTAATGAGTCTAACACAGTGATGGCGAACCTATGACACGCGTGTCAACACTGACACACTTGAGGGTTTCAGGTGACACACCTTGGATGTTGAAAGATATTGGTATTCTGATGAAAAAACTGCGATAAATCGTGTAAGATCTCTCTCAGTTAAGGCGAAGGGAGGTTTCGGTTCATTGATTGAATTATATTTTATAATTTTTTATAATGAATTATATATTTCTATTTTATTTTGTAACTAGCCCATAAACAACGAGCGTTTTAAGTTTACGTTTTTTTTCTTAATTATTATAAATTATGCATAGTCATATCATATTATAAAAACTTATAAAAATTATTATCAATATTATACTTATAAAAATATATTATCAATATCAATTGTATTATCAATATAATACAACTGCAAGGTTTCGGAAAATCTGTCGATGTTATGTTTGGCACGATCAAGAGCTTTGAGAAGAAACTCAAAATATTTTAACGTGATTTAGAAAGTAACAATTTTAAGTATTTTTCAAGAGTGAAATTTCTTATTTTTAACGAAACCAGTCCCAAAAATCATGAACAACATATCAACCAGTCTATCGAAGTTCTAGTCAGTAACTGAGCTAAGGGAGAAAAATAATACTCCCTTCTTAATAGTGCTATTCATATGATGGATTTATATTTTAAGAGAGTGCATTGGAGACAAACACTGTCACATACAGTGGAGACAAGAAGGAAACAGTTTATTGACACAGAGTTAGGAAAAATTAATCAGTAGAAGGATTGTCTACAGTCCTTCCATTTGATCATTTGACTAAACGAACAGCCAAGTCAAATGAGTTCTATGTGTAAGTCTTTATGGATATTTTCGGAAGCGATTAATTTATGGAAATACTCTACTGCCTAGTACGACAGCGATTTGACCTTCCTTCATGGTAAAAAGGCCAAACTTCACTCCACTCCTGTCTAACAGCCAGCGATAAGGCGTTGACTCAAGACTTGGACGCTGCAGATCGACCGGAAATTGCTAAGTACAGCGTTGTGGAACAGAGACTTCCATCTGTGTTTCAGATTTATGAGGATTAGTCCTAGTTGCTGTAATCATGCAATGTATCTTGAGGATGTCGAGACGAAAGACTTCAGCCAATATTTATTACATCTGAAGGGCTTGGATGAAAGCGATGTTACTGATCCTAATTAGAGTGTGTGTGTGTGTGTGTGTGTGTGTGTGTGTGTGTGTGTGTGTGTGTGTGTGTGTGTGTGTGTGTGTGTGTGTGTGTGTGTGTGTGTGTGTGTGTGTGTGTGTGTGTGTGTGTGCGTGCGTGCGCATGTTTTATAGTCTATTTTGCTGAGTTAGTGAGTTAATTTTCATTAATTCTTTAGATGGAAAAAACTCTGCACAAGAATTGACTAAGTGACTGAAAGTCTCTTAAACATGCAATTGATCAGGGACAAAAAACAAACCTGCGATTTTTCCCCCATAGATCCATTGTCATTAGCATAATATGGAAACATATTATGCGAATAATATGTTTCCATATTATGTCCATATGTTTCCATCGCATAATATGGAAAAACAAAGTCACTCAGAAAAACAGCAAGGAATATGCAAAGCGGGCACATTTTAGTAAAAACCAGCGCAATGAAAATAAGCAGAGAGAGAGAAGCGGTTAACTTCAAAGTGGAAGGAAGTAAAATAGAAGTTGAAACACGTAATCACTTAGGCACCTTAATCATAGACAAATAAAATTATATCGAAACTATTATACAAAGCATAAACATACGTTGATCTTGTACCACCAAACACAGAAATATTTGAAAAAAATGAAAAAAATTCTGTCCCTTCTAAGAAATCAAGTTCAAATTTCCTCCTCAAAATTCTTTATGAAGTTAAGTCTTGCTAAACAAAAATATCTAAAAAAACATAACAGATTTCGAAAATAAGTGTTTCAGAAAAATTAAAAAAAAGATGGATAGAAATGAAAAGCAGAGAGAAGATCAGGTAACATTTATATTACATGATTTTTTTTAAAAAAAAGGACATGTGCAATGAGTCATTGCTAAAAGATTTCTGCAAGCTCCCAAAAACGGCGCATTAGAAGGAAAGAGACCTGCAGTAAAACTATGAAGGAAACGGATAAAAACACATGAAGTGTATAGCTGGATTTTACTCCTAGAAATGACTCTAATAATCCAGATAACCTGGCTACAGACAGAAGAGGGCTGGAAAGTAATTTTACCTGTTACTTGAGCTCACTTTAGACGAATAATCACGAACTATAATTTCCATGTCCTCTTTGGTATTCCTCCTCTCTAGTCATTGTTAGTTACTTTTCATCTAGCGTAAGATTCAGATATTTGAACGTGCATAATCTCAATGGCTATTTTACATTTTGTATTTAAAAAAAAAATCAGCTAACCCTTTTATTCCCTTATAGGAAACAGGTGAGGACGTTTTTCAGCCCAATTTAACTTTTGGAGACTGAGTGGGTAGTTCAATCTGCACTGGTAGCCAGTCAGAGATAGCTGGCCCAAGGCTATCACTAATTAATCGGTACGATGTGAAGAAGACCGCTAGCAAGTGCCGCCACCTCGTGGTCCCTAGCTCTAACACAACCTTTGTAATGTCTGAAAGTAGTGTGGGTTCGACGACCGATTTTCTTGAGTTTACGGATTGAAAAACCCGAGTTACCTGGAGTAAAAACCCGCTTTCCAATGCCAGAGATCGACTAACTCGGGAACCGGGTTAGTTGATCTAAATAAAGGCTTAGAAAATGTTTTTCCATTCGGCGAGGAGGTTCGAACACAAGTCTATTGTATTTCATGATACCAATTATATACATCGAATATAAGATGTGCCGGTATTCGTAAAAGTGCTAAATATATTGCAGAAGAGACAACCTTGAAAATTGACAATTTCTGAAATTTAAGGTTACAAAAATTATTAGAGTTCAATTAGACATCAGTTGACAAAGCACACCACGATCTAGCCAAAATGAATGAAAAGAATAAAATCAGAGTTGGCTAAAAACTTTTATGAGAATAAATATAAATTTTCTCAAACTTTTGTGATGATAATAAACGCTAGAAATCTATATAACCTTGAGATTTTATTTGTCATTTTAATATATTATTCCTCATATGCTAAAAATAAAAATTTGTGGGTTTCATTTCCTGTTGTTATTCTGTTTATCCTTGTTCTGCCATTCTATCATACCGATCATTCCATGAGATCACCGATAACCCTTTGTACAACGAAAGAGTCTGTATAATCTAATTATTTCAGTTTATTAATTAATTTAAAAGAATTTTTCAATTAATTAAAAACATAAATAAATAAAATTAATTTAAAATATTAATTTAATTTTTTTTAAAAATAAATTAAATTACTTAAGTATAAAAAGCTAATAAGCTTCATTTCGGCAATGAAAACATTACATAAATTAAGGGGACATTAAATCCCACATAGCTTTAAAACCGAATAAGAAACTCGAAGATTGGAATCAGAGAGTTTCTTGCCGAATATAGTAAACTATAAAGTATCGGCGAACACTTAGCGTGAGCTAATGCAAGTGACCCTAGTACGTAGTACAATACAGGACGACTCGTTGCAAAGCCGAAGAAAGTTCAGATCGCTATTCTTAGGTATTTTTCATAATGTAAGAACACATTTCATAGGAAATGTATGCTGTTATTACATTATGTAGGGACGTCACTACCCAGACCGGTTTCAGCCTTATGAGTAAGAAAAGCCGTCTCTAAAAATTCGGACGATCCCTAGGCCACTTAATCGTGGGCGAAAGACCGTCCATCTCAGCGTTGGCTCAACTCAGTGATGGCCTTCCTCCCACACGCCACCACCGAGCAGAACCGCTCAAATTCCGAAGAAAAGCATTCACCGACAAAGCCCCTCAGCGGGCCGTGCCGGAGAACTCTTTCCCGGGAGACGAATTGCTCCCTTAAGGCGAAAACTCTAAGGGAGCGAACTCATTATAACCCCCACCGGTTTCAGCCTTTTTTGAGGCTTCATCAGTGAGTAGCTATACCTAATACCAAAGAGTATAGCGAAAAGAACTTATATACTGTGCTAACGAGTTTTCCAAACAGGTGCAACCATTAAGTTACTTAAGTATAAAGAGCTAATAAGCTTCATTTCGGCAATGAAAACATTACATAAATTGAGGGGATATTAAATCCCACATAGTTTTAAAACTGAATAAGAAACTCAAGTAACTTAATGGTTGCACCTGTTTGGAAAACTCGTTCACAGAGTATATAAGTTCTTTTCGCTATACACTTTGGTATTTGGTCTAGCTACTCACTGATGAAGCCTCAAAAAAGGCTGAAACCGGTCTGGGTAGTGATCTCCCTCCATAATGTAATAACAGCATACATTTCCTAGGAAATGTGTTTTTACATTATGGAAAATACCTAAGAATAGCGATCTGAACTTTCCCCACCTTTGCAACAAGTCGTCCGGTATTGTACTACGTACTCGGGTCACTTGCATTAGCTCACGCTAAGTGTTCGCCGATACTTTATAGTTTACTATATTCGGCAAGAACCGCTCTGATTCCGATCTTTGAGGTTCTTATTCGGTTTTGAAACTATGTGGGATTTAATATCCCCTTAATTTATGTAATAAATTAAATTAATTTAAAAGAATTTGTAATCCTGTCCAGGATCACAAATTCAGGAAATAAAAATTCAGCAATAACATGAACTACCACGTCACTCTCTCTCTCTCTCTCTCTCTCTCTCTCTCTAACACACACACACACACACACACACACACACACACACACACACACACACACACACACACACACACACATACACACACACACACTGTACCATGAGAGTGGGTTAATGAAGGAATTAAGCTAGCTGTCATGATTACAGTTAGCACTGATCACTATAACCAGTGAGCCTCTGCATCTCAGTCGGTATACACGAAGCCCTTTGGTCGGAAAAACCTGCGTTCGCTTCCCGTCAATGGACTCAAGAACCTTTATTTGTTCTGTTTCGGTTCAAGGTGAGTTAGCTGGTCTCAGCAGGAATCTCGGATTTTTCGTTCCCCAGAACAGGCAAACTGTACCGTGAACACACACATAGGACACTCCTGGAATGGGATTAACCGACCTATTCTGTCGGATTTCCGGTTTAAAATCGTAATAGGCCACGAAGCCTAACACCTAACCGAAATATGCCATTAGGCCTAATACATAAAAAAGAAGAAAAGAAGAAAAGAAGAAATAGTTGATATGGTTATCGCTTCATTTTAGTTTAGTACAATATTTTAGTTTTTGCTTTTAATGCTCAACAACTTCTTTAAAATGAATTCTCCTTTGAAAACAGTTAACAATTTCATCTCCCAGCTCGGCCTACACATCTAAGAACCTACACGGAGTGAATAATGTGTCCGCTCGCCAACCAGATACGGATTTGAATTCCCCCAAACCCTTCCCTTCTGGTCATTGATATTTATTTTTGTGATTGTCCGTAGGTAGGAGACGAATTTAATGCAAATTGAAAGACGCTTGAAATTATTAATTCTTAAATTACTACATAGAAGAAACTGAAGAATTAATGTACGTCCTTAAACTAATTTCGGATAACGTAAACTGAAATAGGAATATTAGTTGACGTTATCTACTTCAAATTATTAAAAACACTAAAAATACGTTTCTTAGTTAATCGAAGCAAGGAAAAATAATGGCTTAACGATTTGTGGAAAAAATAATCTTTGAACATTTGAGTATTCTTTTATTTCGAGAACATCTTACCTCGACCAAAGCCACCAGCATCATCATCCCCTACAACTGCAGCAAAAAAACTTTCATCTTGTCAGACCAAATTGACAACGACTGATAATATGACTGAAAGATAAACACTTGGCGAGAATACGTTGGTGAATTTAGGTGCATCCCATATGATTTAGTATATATAGGGAGAAGGAGACATTGGAATCACGTGTATTCACAGACCAACAATCACGTGTTTTAGAATGAATTCAATTAAATGATTAAATTTGATAGGAGTAAATGTATGCATCAAATCAGCGATTACCAAACAGAACAGCACAATCAGGTGTGCCCTCGTCCTGCCCTGATGACGCCTGCAGCTGTTTGCTCAATGTGAGGAATGAAAAATATTTCTTAATATACAAATACTGTTTCACAAGTTGCATAGTTATGCATCTCTACACTATCGACTTTAACAGTTTTAACTGTACCAAAGAGTAAAAACCATACACATGCGAAAAGTGCTTTGAATTTCCAGACCGCAATTTTGGTAAAGTGACACGAATAAATAATATTCATATCAAAGTCGGTTCCTCATACTGTACCATCATTTTTTTAAGTTTTATTTTGGTTTAACCAATAAGAATACAATTTCGTCCGCTAAATCCCAAATTGCCCGCCCATCCTCGTTCGTTCAGTATCCAGGTAGGTACCCAACAGGGTGCACCACGAGAAGGTGAGGATTGGACATTAGGTCAGAAGCCCTGGTCGGTTCTCCGCATTCCTTTAAAGGCTATGTGGAGGTCTCCTCTCAGTTATACAGCTTTGAGCCTTAAGCACTCCCTTTTTGATGATGAAGTCGGTTCGTTTAATGAAACAGGTCTACATATAATATTCTATTATTGATACAGTAATATTTGATAATTTTATATAAATGGTTTTGCAGTAGGCGTGTTAAGAATTTTTTCTATTTTTATTAATCACATTATTTTATAATTTAATTAAGTTTATTTATTTTTTGTTGTATTATAAACAATTCGTGAGCGCAGGTAACCTAGTGGCTGTGCGCTTCGAAACCATATGCCTAGGGAAGGAGTGTCCCAGGTTCTATTCCTGTCGGAGACGTGAGGAGCTGAAGGATCTTTCTTAGCCATAGGCAAGTTAGCCGGTCTTGGGCGCGGGCAGTAGGGTTCCTCCCTCACGTTTAGCTGGTGGGGGTTTCATCCCGCAAGCAGGCAAACCGCTCCGAGAACACACACGGAATACAGTCCTTAATACCTTCAATAGGGATGCAGCAGAGGAGTGGCGTTTTGGCTGCATTATTTCGATGTGACTCCTCATTAAGAGGAGACCAGAATCCGTATGAAGCAGATGGAAAGGAGAGATAGATAGATACATAATTCGAAAAATTGCTCTAGTAAAGAAATATGGATTTTTTCAAGTCACTTGGCGGCGGCTTCACACTGGCTGATATCACTCATCTACCATCTAAAACAATCACAAACATCCTAAACAGACATTAAAACGAAAATTAACATCTCATTTATTAAACTGACACGTATCATCTTCTAACAAAGTTTTGAATCATAAGATCGGGAATGAAATGCAATACGTCAGAAAAAGTAATTAAAAATAACGCTTGCATTTCAAGTAAGAAAAATGTTAATTTACTGGCACATACATTTGGTGATACTCAAATGTTCGAGTATCATGAAATTTATGTTCATGCGCTGATTTATACGAGAACATGTAGCATTTACTGGCATAATTCAGCCTCCAAATACTTGGTGTTCTGTTCCGTTCAAGACACATGAATCCCAAATTCCAAATCTGTACAATCTTAGAATATTGTTCTCTCTATTGTTTGCGATGGTGTATAAAAATCCTAAAAATACTTGATAATATCTAAAAGAGAACTATTCGAGTAAGCAGGAATAATATTGGAACCAAAGTGTAACTATTCTCGTTTTTTTTTAAATATATATTATTATTATTATTATTATTATTATTATTATTATTATTATTATTATTATTAAATGTGTGTAATTTATATGAGACATAATAAAGTGTGAAAAATTATTTGTAATGCACATCCATATGTAATATAAATATAAACTTGAACACGTAACCAGATTTCTTTGTGTAACTGTGAATTACAATAGTAGATTATTATTTTGGCATTATTATCACTAATATTACATGAATGAACTATACTATTACAGCAATTTCACATTATGCATATTATAATGATATTAATTAGAATCTGCAATTTAGTCAGATGAAAGAAAATGTAGTATTATTGCTGAAATTTTATATTACATGCATGTAATCTATCTGAGATAACATATTATAGTGTTAAAAAGTCTTCTTTTTTTTTCTTCTTATTACTATTATACGAAGAGAAAAACAAAGCGATATAATTCCAAACTTAGTTCACATTATTGACGAAATTCTGCGGTTAAATGGCATTCAGTCCGTAAATCCAAAAGAGCAAAAAACACGGCTTGCTTCGATCCGCTCTCATAGCTCGTCTAATAAGTACGTCCACTCGAGACTGTCTCATAAGAGCTAGCAGACTGAAGAGGCCAACTGGGAAAACATCTGAATTCATCCCAAGATAACACTCAATCTTATTGTCAAAGCATCTACGCCATTCTACCAAACTCTATTGCAACAAGCTGGTGAAGAAAAATCAGCAAAAAAAAATACCAATTTTTATGGATCAGTGACGCCAAGATATTCTAATAAGAAAGTCACATAATTCAAGGCCAATATAAATGAAAGACAAATAGAAAGAAGGGACTGATACTTTTAACCAAAATGAAAATTGACTATCGAGTTGACTTAACACGTTATCAACAAAAACATATTTTCTGTAGGAAATGCGAAGTTTTTTTCGTGAATAATAAATAGCCCTGAAATTCACTGCATAGACCTAAGTACTCGTATCACAGCTACACCATACATACGTGCATAGTTTATTCACAATATGATACAATGTGAAAAGGGAAAAGAGATTTATATTAAATATTAAATATTGCAAATTATGGTCTTCCAAGTCTCTCTATCTCAGCTAACTGGTAGATGACAGATGGAGTTTTGCAGATCAGCCCACCGAAGATTTCACATATGTATTGCCAAAATTGTTTGAATGGTCTTCCTCTGCTGCGTTTGCCATCTTCAGGTTTGTACAGGATGAGGGATTCCAAAAAAGGCGAGTCTTCAGAATTCCGAAGTTGATGCCCAAGCCATCTATGTTGTAGTTTTTTGATATATTGACAAATGGTTCTTGCTTAGCCAGATTTAGCACAGCAGATTTAGTGACGCCGTCCATCCAGGTGTATCCAAGAATCAGTCTGAGACATGTAGTTCCACAGCAGTTAATTAGATCTGTAGTTTTTTTGTGCTTCTTGTCCAGATTTGAGAACCATACAAGAAGTTGGATCACAGCTACTAGACCTATATTAACTTGCTATAGAAACTAAACAATAGATCTGGGTTCAACAGAGACAAGGAGAATTATTTTTTCTTATCCATGGTTTTAAAAATCATATCAAATTCCGAACTAGAAATCACGCAAATCTAATCCTTCTTCAAGAACTAACAATCGAGATGAGTGCAAGATAACAGATGGCCTAAGAAAGTAAAGAACTGGATAAAAAAGAGAGTAGCAACAGAGGAATACGGAGGAGAAGGTGAACAAGTTCGTCGCTTCAACCAGCTACAACAAGCTGCGTATAACCAAATGGGTTTTTGATTTTTTAGGTATAAAAATTTTAAGTGTTATTCTGTCAGATTCATTTTTCTGTCGCACTTAAATGCTACGAATAATCTATTTTTTTTTTTTTTACTTCCTTTCTTTAAACGTTCTTCTGCAGTCTACCATTTCTAACGGCGAGGTCAAAACCACAACTACAAGTTTGGCTTTCCTTTTCCACCTGCACAGACAAGCAGGTAAAGATGCCGAGCCATTTCATTATTACAGCGATTTGAAATAGAGTTATTTTCTAAGATTTCAAAAAAAAAAAAAAAAAAGTAAACGTATAATAAGAAAAAAGAAAAAGACAAAAGAGGATAACCATGTGTCTTCTTTCTCCTGAATTTCGTACAATAAAAATATTAATTGTATTACACGTACATTCTGCACATACGTTTATTTTATATTTTATGTGAATATAACCTCGGAAAAGCTGCCAGCCTATAATATGTATGCCGGTACCATTAATAACAGTAATAAATAATAAAATAAAAACACAAGGAATACATTTTTAAGGATGGAAACAGAATTGATAAACCGAATATATATATACGAGTATATATAGATAGATAGATATAGAGAGAACGTTAATACAGGGAATATATATATATCAATTAAACTTAAAAGATCGAAATAAAAAACAACTCGAATTCGAATTTAATCCATAAAAAATATCAGTTTACCAAGATACAGAGAAATATGCCGATAGATTCAACAAGAGTAAACTATCATTTCCCCTCCTCTGGTATAATTTGTCACTAGGATTGAGTGAGAGTCAGTGACTCAAATTCTCTTTGGGTCCTATTTCAAGCCATTAAACAGTGGAAGATAATATCGTATCCGTCAGGTTAGGTGAAAACTTACTAATCCATCTAAATAGGTGCTGATAAAATCAAATGGTCTGACCTAGGCGAGGCGCTAGTTTATAGAAGAATTATAGAACATGAAAAGACCCCATGGACCTCCAGTACTCTAATAGCATAATGATCATAAAATCAGAAGAATTGGCTGAGAAGGCTTTATAGGAAAGATTAAAGTAAGTGGATCTTCCTCAAAGTAGAAGAAGAAGAGGATAGATCCAGCTAGGGGTCCATATGAGTGCCACTACTCTTACAATCAAGGTGATTGCCCCTTGTGGCCCTGTTGGTCCACGAGTCCTAATTCAGTATACTCGGACCACCCCACCACACACACACACACACATGGTGGGCTCCCCTATTCGCCACCCAGGGTGCGCGCTAACTAGGGATTACAGGGTCCCCCGAGTGTAATAATAAAAAAATAAAATAAAATAAAAAAATAATTATCTCATAAACTGGTGGCAGCATAAAATAGAGACAGTATTGGAAAACGAAAGAGTAAAAATTCTCTGAGGCTTTCGAATACAAGCTGATCAGCATTTGGAACACAATAGACCTGACATCGCAAATATCGAACATCGACAGATTTGTATTATCGATACCGCAGTATCCAGTGATAACAACGTTAACAAAAAAGAACTGGAAAAAATGACTAAATATCGAGATCTGGCAATCGAAGCTGGCCGACTGTGGCTTAAACACACCAAAGTCATCCCAGTTGTTATCGGTGCACTTGATGCAACTTCAAAGAAGCTGTCCAACTATTTACAGCAATTAAACATCAACGAAGTGACACCATACGACCTACAAAAAAAAAAAAAAAAAAAAAAAAAACAGCATTACTTGGAACAGTCCATATTTTACGACGCTACCTGACGGACTATTCTGAGATTCTTGGGTAGAATCTGAATTGTTCTGTATCACCAGTCAATATCAATTATGATAATAATAATAAATTGTCTTTTATTTAGCAATGCAGAATATTATTCTGGTGAGGAATGTGTATTTTACAGAAAAGAATTCATTACTTTTGACTACTAGAACAATAGATATCATACGTGTTTATCTTGAAGATAAACGAAGTCTACTTAAAGAAGCTTCAGCTGTTAATCGAACCGAAAAGTAAAAGATCAAAATAGTTTATGAACTGATTTTTTACAATAATATTTCCTAACAGTTTGTTTTAACCGAATAAGTTGTTCATGATGATTTCGATTGGAATATTATCTACAAATATCGCGAAATATATCTGTGTAGACGACTTTTTTTTTCGCTGTTTTGAATTTACTTTCTTGTGTTGTTGTCGAGTCCACCTTTTTTCTTTCGACGTGTAATGGAATTATTTATTTATTATTTGATAATGCTTATGAAAACTTTACTTGCTGATGAAAATCAATAGGCTAATCGTTTCAGAAGCAATAAAGCAGTAGTAGCAGTAACTTGATCAGTAACCTTCGACCTGAAGGACAACTGCGCAGAAAACAGGATAACGAGTACCTGATGATGCCGCCATACATACTCGTACTGTACTAGTTCGCTTAGGCAGTGTACATCGCGTAAAAAAAGTTTGCATGAATTTAACGGAGACGTTGGTGTTATATTCTTACGTTATCCAAAATTGATTCAACCCCCATGATATACGTGATGGATGATTGCATCAAATAATCATTAATTATTTGATGCAATTTGAAAATATAAACTTTTAGGAATGACTAAAATAATGTTTTTAATTGTACTATTTTCAAACATGCTTTGAAAACCAGAGATATTTGTTAGCTTTACTGTTAGGAAACCAACGTTTTTATTTCAATTATAAAGATTCTTATTATCATATTATGTACCAGTATTCTTCTACCGTTATGATTCGCTAGCAATATGTTGTACTTGGGTTATCATTCTTGTTCTTCAGCAGAATTATAACAACTGTTTATCTTTTATTAGATAAACATGAGGGAGAAAAAGACCACTTCACAAAATTATCTCCTTATGAAAGTATTGGCATCAGAGCGGAATCGCATGGGAGGGCCCTAATAAATTTTCCACATCTAGTTACACCATGTAATAGCCATCATTTTATGAAACAGGATGCATGAGAGCGGAAATTCATCACCGAACGGAAGTTCAAAAACGAAAAAGAGCTCATATATTGCATTTCAGCTAAGATAGCTTTGTTATGCTAAAACGTCAAAAGAAATTAATGATGTGAAGCGTATTTCTCGATAATCGAAGCAGAACCGAATTTTTAATGATTGTTCCGTTAAATTTCGAGGACAGTTTGTTTTTCTCGTGTATTTTCATGGCACACGTGGCGTATTTGAAGAACGCAGATGTCAGCGGATTTGCGCACAACAGTTTTATTACTTTTGCCGTTTGGTGATGCAGTCGAAGAAGGAAGGCATTCGATTGGTTTGATGAGTCTCGTGTTTGCAGGTGTCAGGTGTCACACTTTGTTTTCTTTCCCGAGAAAACACGCGCACACACACACACACACACACACACACACACACACACACACACACACACACACACACACACACACACACACACACACACACACACACACGTTTGTATACATGGTATACTTTTGCATACCATAACTGAACTTTCAAACACATTTGCTCCATTCCTCTCTTGACCCTCAGCATTGGTTCTCATACCAAGAAGTAATTTCCCCAGGCTTCTGATGCCAAATGAATTCAAGTTGGCCAAGCTTTACGAGTCTTTTATCCCATCAAAAACACATCCATCTAACATCTGAAATCTCGCATCCATATCTTCTACACATCCTGCCCGTGAAATCATTTGCCATCATAGCTCGCCCTTCTTAACTCGGTACAGTCATATCTGGGTGGTAATCCTACAATTTTTACTTTTTCACATTTCTTTCTATCTTCTTCTAACAGACCCTTTATATCTTCTCTCATACTATGTTTGTCACCACTTAAATTATTAGAACCTACCAGAACTATCATTTCTTTTACATTTCTTTTTTGTTTTTCAATTACATTTATCATA